>NC_091301.1:42221426-42336426 GCF_038502225.1 Cherax quadricarinatus | reverse complement strand
TATATATATATATATACATACATATATATATATATACATACATATATATATATATACATACATATATATATATATACATACATATATATATATATACATACATATATATATATATACATACATACATATATATATATATATATACATACATATATATATATACATACATATATATATATATATATATATATACATATATATATATATATACATAGATATATATATATATATATATATATATATTTATGTATGTCGTGCCGAATAGGTAAGACTGGTCAATTAGCAAGCACTCATTTAAAATTAAGTCCTTTCTAAAATTTTCTCTTGTACGTTTAAAGATATATTTTTTTCATTAATGTTAATGTAAAAATTTTTAATTTTGCACCACAAAAATCTTAGAAAACTTACCTAACCTTATTATAACAAGAACAATTTATTTTAGCCTAACCCAACTAAATATATTTTAGATTTGTTTACAATAATTTAATACTAAACAAACACAGTGAAATATATCTTTTTTCGTTAGGTTCAGAATGATTTTGGCGAAATTATTGCATACACAAATTTTAGCTTGTCTTATATGACAAGATGAACGTTGCTATATAAGCCAAGATCGCAAATTCTGCCTATTCGGCACGACATATGTATGTATGTATGTATATATATATTGTCGTCAATTCGACAACCAAAATGGACGTCAGCCAAAGCAGTTTTTCCCATAAAGAATAATGTAAATAGAATTAATCCTTTCCAGACCCCAAATGAAATTATAATAATTTATTAACCCTTTGAGGGTCGACAGGCCCTCTCCGAAACTCGTTCTCAGGGTCGGCCAAAGTTAAAAAAAAAAAAAAATTATTTTCTCTTATGAAAAGATAGAGAATCTTTTCCCGATCATAAAGACACCAAAAGTTTGAAATTTGATAGAAAACTTACGGAATTATGCTCTCACAAAGTTAGCGGTCTCGGCGATGTTTATGCATCGGCGATTTTGCCCACTTTGAGCCCCATTTTCGGCCAATTTCACTGTACTAGTCGACAAAAAACATGAATATTTCGCTAGAACTCCATTTTTTCTATCGAATGGGTGCAAGAAACCACTCATTTATGAAATTCAACTATCCAGTACAGTTTACCTGGAGAGAGTTCCGGGGGTCAACGCCCCCGCGGCCCGGTCTGTGACCAGGCCTCCTGGTGGATCAGAGCCTGATCAACCAGGCTGTTGCTGCTGGCTGCACGCAAACCAACGTACGAGCCACAGCCCGGCTGATCCGGAACTGACTTTAGGTGCTTGTCCAGTGCCAGCTTGAAGATTGCCAGGGGTCTGTTGGTAATCCCCCTTATGTGTGCTGGGAGGCAGTTGAACAGTCTCGGGCCCCTGACACTTATTGTATGGTCTCTTAACGTGCTAGTGACACCCCTGCTTTTCATTGGGGGGATGGTGCATCGTCTGCCAAGTCTTTTGCTTTCGTAGTGAGTGATTCTTGTGTGCAAGTTCGGTACTAGTCCCTCTAGGATTTTCCAGGTGTATATAATCATGTATCTCTCCCTCCTGCGTTCCAGGGAATACAGTGGTCAGAATTTAGCAATTTTGCCAATTTCACACAAATTTCAAAAGATGCCAATTTCCGAATAGGGTCCAGAATAAACAAGAAAGACATTCCTGGCACTAAAATGACATTTCCTCTAGTCATTAGTCACGTCTCAAGGGCTCTCTTATATTCTTTTGCTTTCCACTTTGAATTTTTATTTTCACAAAAAATATAAGATTTACTGTTATGCAGACTACTGCATTAATGTAAAAAATGGTATAAATATTATTGGTGCACTTGTGAAAGAATATTAGACTCACCAGTTGACGTGTATTGCACGCTTGGCACGATTTGTTTACTTTTGAAGTTTGGTAAAAATCGAACATTTCTGCTACTTTGAGCTCAATTTCAAGGCACCTTTCATTGTAAAACCAGCCAAAATCATCTCAATTTCTGTAATATGTCTTCCATTCTATAAAATGAGACCAAGAAAACTAGAATACAACAATAAATACCATACGAAAATACACTGTAAAGTCGCTGATTTATTAAAAAAAATGGTCAAAGTTTTTTTTTTCTCATTATGCACTGTGTGCTGCAGGATTTTTTTTAGACTGTGCACACTGACCACATAGACCCATTCTTTCATATGAAGGCCTACCAGCTTTCTCCCACTAGATTTGAGGCCGCTAGAATTTATGAGTACTAGTACGTCAAAAACCCCTATGCGTAAGACGTACTAGTACGACGAAAACCCTCAAAGGGTTAAAATGTACTGTTACTGTTGGCGTGCGGCCAACAGTAATAGCCTGGTTAATCAGGCCCTGATCCACTATGAGACCTGGTCACAGACCGGGTCGCGGGGGCGTTGACTCCTGGAACCCTCTCCAGGTGTACATAAAACTGTAAAAATGAATACTAAAAGAAACTTGAAACTGAAATACTGTAGAGTAAATGAAAATTTAACTGCCTCTTACCTGTCAGAGGAGAGATAATGGGATACTGGAAGCAGGAGGTGGAGGAGAGGAGGGGGGATGTTACTGCTTGGAAGGAGAGTCACCAATTAATATGTCAGGCAACTGTCCTGGTGTTGTTTCTCTTCTTTATCTCTTTTCACCACTAACATCTTGTTCTGGCTCACTGGTTCTTTGTCTCATTAAAAACCTGTCCATTGAGGTTTGTTTCAGGCTCTGTTTTAACACTTGTCTCAGTTGAGACATTACACTGACATTGTACATGTTAGAGAGACGGATGGCCACTGCTTTGTCTGGATGGTATTTTCTAGCAAACTCCTGCACTTCATGCCATTTAGCACACATTTCCTTGACAAGTGCATTGGGCACATCATCTCTTCCTTCCTATTCCTCCTTTGACAGCTCCTCTGCTGCAATCTGTTGCTGCTCCTTCTTGTGGAAAATTACATTTATCTGAATGTAACTCATTATGTACATAACAGTAAATTATAACAAAGATAATTATTATTTATCAGTTACATAGACAAGTAGGAATTTGGGACACCTAGGTCGCAAAAATGTCCCCCTTCGATACCTACAACTGTCTTATCCACAAGTTGCTCTAGACCTATTAATTGCAAATGAAATATGTATCACCAGGAATTCTGGTAAATATATAAATTTGTGGACTGTATATTAAAATTAAAAAAATATTATAGATACACATACACATAACAGAAGGAGAATATCTTAAAATCACCCACCAATTTGACTGGAGATCAAGGTGCATCATACTCAGAAAACCTCACTGTCTATACATGAAAATAACACTGGCCAGAGTTATAACGTAAGACTTATCTGAGGTTCCCGGAGCTGTCTTGTCCAGTCGCCTGATATCTCAAGTTATGCAGGAATACACATCCAACAATTTCGCCTCCTATTTGAGAGGTGTCAGCCCAATTTTACCTCAAGAGCACGAAAAACTCTTCCCATTATTCACTAACGTTAGTGTCCAATTCAAACAACAATGGCGAGTCCCCTCTGCACAGGCGCAGAATTTTTTCCCATTTTTTATAACATAAATTTTATTAAATACAGTATGGCCATCTATTTACATATAACTACTGTATTTCTGGAAAATATATAGAGTATTTTCCACACTTCTGGTCTACAAGTTCTGTGGTGAGTTCAGTTCTGTGCTTCTCTACAAACTTCTCCGCATCATCTTTAGTCACCTCTAGGCCCAAGGTCTTTCCCAGCTCAGGCTTATCTTCAAAGCCTTCAAAATCTCTGGCTGTCACAAAGTCAGGCCACAATTTCTTATACGATGACTGCATGGTCCTGGAAGACACATTCCCCCTAGGCTTTGTCTATACGCCTCAACCAGGTGAAGATATTGAAATGGTCCTTCCAGAACTCCCCGAGGGTTAAATTTGTTTCTGAAGTGATTTCAGAGCACCTTTCAAAAAGTGCTTTGGTGTAGAGTTTCTTGAAGTTAGAAATGACCTGCTGGTCTATGGGTTGGATGAGAGGAGTGGTGTTAAGAGGCAAGAACTTATCAGTTATAAAACTGAACTCCTCCAGCAACTCGTTTACCAAGCTTGGGGGGGGGGGTGATCAGGAGCACTATCCATAAACAAAAGGGCCCTATGTGGCAATTGTTTTATAATGATATATTTTTTGACAATGGGAGCAAAGACCTCATGAGCCCACTCAATAAAAAATTGTCTTGTTACCAAAGCTGCCATGTTGGGCCTCCACATTACAGCCAATTTGTTTATCATAATATTGTTCTTCTTAAAAACTCGTGGATTTTCAGAATGACAAACAAGGGCTTCATTTTCAAGTCCCCACTTGCATTACCACACAGTAACACAGTGAGCCTGTCTTTCCTTGGCTTGTGTCCCGGCCTTGGCTTTTCCTCTTCAATTATGTAGGTCTTTTTAGGAATAATCTCCAAGAAAAGGCCTGCCTCATCACAGTTAAACACTTGTTCGGGGACATATCCCTCAGCCTCTACTTACTCTTGGAATTCAGTAACATACTTTTCAACAGTCACTTTGTCAACACTGGCAGCCTACCCATAATATATTATCAAACCAACCCCTACTAGCCTTAAAGGATTGATTTTCAGCCCTTGTTCCAAGTTTTTTTTTTTTTTTTTTCAGGAGGTCATCATGCAACTGCCTTGCTTTTTCACAAATAATGTTGGAAACGATGGGTGATTATATAGAATCGTTGGTTTCAGCTATAGGCTTGTTGGCAGTTGGAGTTGGTCGAGTAGGAGAGTGAACAGAGGAAGATGTCAGGTCAGCTGGTGCAGTGAAGTTAACGATGTTTGGAATGATCTTGAGGATGTTGTCGGAGTATGCACAGTCTGGGATCTTGAAACTTGACATGTTGTTAAGGCAGGATAATTAGTTTAATGAAGTGTTGAAGGATCCTGGGTTGGCTGCATTGGCAAGGTATGCATACACCATGCCGTAAAGAACTTTAGATTGAGCACCATCTGGAAGAGAAAGCGAGCTGCCAGTGGTGGGCATCTGCTGAATGGCTTGGTAAATCTTGGTAGTACTGGTCTTAAGCTTATTGATAGCGGGTTAAGTTGAAGATTTCGTGGAGACTGTCTTCAAGTCCTCTTGATGTTTTTTGAGACTATTTCCTTCCTCAGGGGGCATTTTACTGCACTGGTTGCTATTGCAGCTCAGGCATACTGGAGTAGCGGTAATGCAAGTCTTGAAATTGTAGCCTTCTCTTTTTGCATTCCAAGCAGAACTTCTTGTCCTTGATTGGGCAGTCTTCGGACAGATGGTTATAAGAATAAGTTTCAATAAGGAGTGATATGTTGGTATCGCTTGGGTTCGATGTTTCTTGGGTGTATGTGGTAATTACATATAGCCAGACCATCAGCGAGAGCTTAGATAACCAATGTGATGTCAGTGAACATGATCTTGATCATAGAGGAAGCAGTATGGATTCTGGTTCTCAGTAGAAGCCTTTAGGTCATTGATGGAAAGGACCATGATGGTCTTGTCCAGTTTTTTAACGAAGATGGATTTCTTTGCCATCAGGACTGAACAGGACAGAACTTGAAATCCTTGGTCCTTTAGGGTCTTGGTGGCGGTGGTTGTGATGAGTTTGTCGACCTTATTGTAAGTGATACAGGTGGTAATGAAGGCATCTTAGAGGGAGTATAACTGGATAAATTTAATCTGAATGCTATTTTTCATCAGTGCTTCAAACATCAGGTGCCCAGTACCACTGGATGTGTCACTCTTGATGCGAGCACATATGTAGCCATGGAAGCTACAAGACATGTCCATGTCCAGTGGTATCGGGCACCTAATGTTTGAAGCACTGATGGCCAGGTGGACTAAGGCGTCTCAAAAATTTTTAGGGCTTCTTATTCAAGGCGTGCTGAAGGACTAGTGGGTTCAATTCCCAGCCAGTCACAGTATTTGTTATTTGCTCAAAACTACTCGTTTGTGGATGCATTGAGAGGCATGTGAGTTCCCCCATCTTCTAATAACACAACTGTCTTCAAAGATTTGCCGCAAAACAAAGCAAATGCGATAGTAATCATGGACAAGGTAGATTATAGTGGAAAAATGAACATGTTATTAGAAGACGGGGAAACTTGCATGCCCCTTAATATGTGTACTGCTCGTGAAGACTGTTATTCGAAATGGGAGAATGAAATTAGTTCTGATGCTTCCATGGCCACATATGTGCTCTCATCAGAGGTGACATGTTCAATGGTACTGGGAACCTGATGTTTGAAGCACTGATGTCCAAGTAGATTAAGGTATCTTGGAATTTTGGCAAGCTTCTCATATGACGTATGCTTAAGGATCAGGGGTTAGATTCCCGGCCAGTCACAGTATTTATTTGCTTAAAACCATTTGTTCATAGATGCATTAATGTGTGTACTGCTCATGAAGGCTGATATTCTGGACAGGAGGAGAATGAAATTAGTCTTGTAACTTCTGACCACATATATGCTCACATCAGGGGTGATATGTTCAGTGGTACTGGGCACCTGATATTTGAAGTATTGATGGCCAAGTGGACTAAGGTGTCTTGGAATTTTGGCGGGTTTCTCAGGAGGCATGCTAAAATATCAGGGGTTTGATCCCCGGCTAGTCACAGTATATATATATATATGTGTGTACTCACCTATTTGTGGTTGCAGGGGTCGATTCATAGCTCCTGGCCCTGCCTCTTCACTGATTTCTACTAGGTCCTCTCTCTCCCTGCTCCATGAGCTTACTCAAACCTCGTCTTAAAACTATGTATGGTTTCCGCCTCCGCTACGTGACTTTCTAGGCTATTCCACTGCCTGACAACTCTATGACTGAAGAAATACTTCCCAACTTCCCTTTGACTCATCTGAGTCTTCAACTTCCAACTGTGACCCCTTGTTTCTGTGTCTCATCTCTGGAACATCCTGTCGTTGTCCACTTTGTCTATTCCACGCAGTATTTTATACGTCGTTATCATGTTTCCCTTGATCCTCCTGTCCCCCAGTGTTGTCAGGCCAATTTCCCTTAACCTTTCTTCGTAGGACAATCCCCTTAGCTTTGGGACTAGTCTTGTTGCAAACCTCTGCACTTTCTCTACTTTACTGACGTGCTTGACCAGGTGTGGATTCCAAACTGGTGCTGCATACTCCAGTATGAGCCTGACATATATGGTGTAAAGTCTTGAACGATTCCTTACTGAGATGTCGGAAAGCTATCCTTAGGTTTGCCAGACGCCCATATGCTGCAGCAGTATCTGACTGATGTGCACCTCAGGAGATGTACTTGGTATTATACTCACCCCAAGATCTTTTTCCTTGAGTGAGGTTTGCAGTCTTTGGCCACCTAGACTATACTGTGTCTGTGGTGTTCTTTGCTCTTCCCCGATCTTCATGACTTTGCATTTGGCAGAGTTAAATTCATGGAGCCAGTTGCTGGACCAGGCTTGTAGCCTGTCCAGGTTTCATTGTAGTCCTGTCTGATCCTCGACCGATTTGATTTTTCTCATTAGATTATTATTATAATCAAAAAGAAGCGCTAAGCCACAAGGGCTATACAGCGCTGCAGGGTAGGGAAGGAAGCAAGGGAATTGGATGGCAGAAGGGAGGGGGGATGATCAGCAGGTTACAGAAAACAGCGGGGCAGGGGATAGTACGGGGGTAGAGGGTAGCAAGAGATTGAAGTAGAAAGGGCTGAAGGTATCAGAATTTGTGAAGTAAGTCAGTCGTTGTCAAAAAGTCAATGAGAGAGTCCGGATGAAAGGTGGGTCCATCAGCGAGAAGGGAAGGTAAAGAGAGAGCAGCGGAGCGAAGACGACGACAGAGGTAAATTCTGCGTGCTCGTTGATAAAGTGGGCAGTCCAACAGAATGTGGCTGACTGATAATGGAGCTTGGCAATTCTCACAGAGAGGAGCAAGACGCCTCTCCATGAGATATCCATGAGTAAGACGAGTATGGCCAATGCGAAGACGGGAGAGAGTAGTCTCCCAACCTCGACACTGGTGATAAGAAGACGGCCAGTAACCTATACTCGGTTTAATAGACTGAAGTTTGTTGCCGAGCATAGTAGACCAACGTTGTTGCCAACGGGTGTGAAGGTGGGAAGATATTGCAGCAAAATAGTCCGTAAATGGAATACCTCTATAAGAAACTGGTAGGTCATGTACTGCTGACCGCGCAGCAGTGTCTGCCTGTTCATTGCCCTGTACGTCAACATGACCAGGGACCCAACAAAAAACAATATCTTTATGCTTGGTAAAGATGCGGCGTAGCCAAAGTTGGATACGGAGGACTAAGGGGTGAGGTGTATCAAATTTTTGTATAGCCTGTAAAGCACTAAGGGAGTCTGAGACAACCACAAATGATGACACAGGCATAGATGCAATACGGATAAGTGCTGTAAGGATGGCATATAATTCAGCAGTAAAAATACTAGCCGAAGATAGTAAATGCCCTTGTACGACGCTGTCCGGAAACACTGCTGCGAATCCTACGCCGTCAGAAGACTTAGAGCCATCTGTGTACACAGCAATGGCATGAGAATGAGAGTGAAAGTGGTCAAGAAAAAGAGAGCGGGAAGCGACCGTAGACAGTTGGGCTTTCGAGCAAGGGAGGGAGAAAGAACAGACTCGAACAGCTGGAACTTCCCAGGGGGGTAGGGAAAAGTGAGATGCTACATGTACATAGAAAGGTGGTAGTTGAAGAGAAGACAAGAGCGAATGAAGGCGAAGAGAGAAGGGACGGAGTAAACAGGGGCGGCGAACAAATAAAGAATGTCTACTAATATCAGTGACCATTCTATAAATGGAAGGATTGCGGAGATCATGAGAGCGTACATAGTAGCGCAGGCAATGGGCATCACGGCGATCGGATAAGGATGGAACGTTCGCTTCTGCATAGAGGCTCTCGACAGGGGAAGAGCGGAAAGCACCAAGGCATAAACGTAATCCTTGGTGATGAATGGGGTTAAGGCTAGAGAGAGTAGCAGGAGATGCCGCTGAATAGATCTGGTCACCATAATCAAGTTTCGATAAAATAAGGGTGGAATGTAGGCGAAGGAGGGTTCGACGATCAGCTCCCCACGAAAGATGAGCAAGGGTTTTAAGAAGGTTCAGCCGGCTGTGACAAGTTGCCTTCAGAGAGGTAATGTGAGGTTTCCAGGATAACCTACGATCAAAGAGGAGGCCCAGAAACTTGACTGTATCACGTTCAGGGATACGGGAGCCATAGAGGTACAAAGGATGATCGGAGATGACAGAGCGTCTAGTGAAAGTGATTTGGTGGGTTTTAGTGCTGGAAAATTTAAACCCACGTGTGGTGGCCCAATTGGAAACACGGTCGACTGCATGTTGGAGAGAAACTGTAAGGAGGTGACAGTCAGCGCCTGCACAGGCAATAGCGAAGTCATCAACATAGAGTGATGACCAAATATTTGATGGAAGACTAGAGGCCAAATCATTAATAGCAAGGAGAAAAAGTGTTGTGCTCAGAACACATCCCTGGGGGACACCTTCAGCTTGGATAAAGTCCGGGGAGAGCACATTATTAACCCGAACACGGAAATGCCTGTCAGTTAAAAAGTTCTTAAGGAAGGATGGTAGATTGCCTCGAAGGCCTAAGGAGTGGGCTTGGGCTAAAATATTATACCTCCAAGTTGTGTCATATGCCTTCTCAAGGTCAAAAAATATTGCAATAACTGAGTGGTTATTCGCAAAGGCATTACGAACATACGTATCCAAGCGTAGTAAGGGGTCTATGGTAGAACGTCCCTTACGAAAGCCATATTGACGAGTGGAGAGACTGTTGTGTGTCTCTAAATACCACACTAAACGTCTATTTACTAGGCGTTCCATTACTTTGCAAACTGCACTGGTAAGAGCAATGGGGCGATAGTGGGAGGTTTCATGTCCCGTAGTGCCTGGTTTGCGGAAAGGGAGAACAATGGCGGATTTCCACAGCTGTGGAAGAACTCCTTGTGACCAAATAAGATTGTAAAGGCGTAATAGGACTGCAAGGGCTGACTGATGTAAATGTTGTAGCATACGAATATGAATGTCGTCGGGCCCAGCTGCCGATGATCGACAAGCTGAGAGTGTTGCCTCCAGTTCTTGAAGTGTAAAAGGCACATTATACTGTTCTTCTCTGAGAGAAGAAAAGTCCAAGGGTGCTAACTCTCTGGCAGACTTTGAGGAAAGAAATGAGGGGCATAGATGGAGTCCCTGAGAAATACAGACCAGATGATTGCCAATTTCATTGGCAACATCTAGTGGGTTTGCTATATCAACACCGGCAACCCGCAGAACAGGAGCCGGGTCAGGAGAATATTTACCACTCAGTTTTCGTACTTTTTTCCAGACTGCACTCATAGAGGAAGCAGAGGTGATGGTGGAGACATAATCTCGCCAGCAAGTGCGTTTAGCGTCACGGATGACACGGCGAGCGATGGCACGCTTCTGTTTAAAATCAAGGAGTCGCTCTGTGGTTCTATTGTACCGGTACCTGCCCCATGCAGCGCGTTTCAAACGTACTGCACGAGCACAAGCAGGAGACCACCAAGGCACGCATTTCTGAGAATGCCTGCCCGAAGTTTGGGGTATAGAATGAGAAGCTGCGGTGAAAACGGAGGACGAGAAGAGGTGTAAAAGCTCATCGATGGAGGACGAAGAAGGAACCTCTTTAAAAACAGTTAGGTGTGAGTAAAGGTTCCAATTTGCCCGATTAAATTGCCAGCGTGGGGTGCGAAGAGGTGGCGAATACGAAGGGGAAGTAAGAATGATTGGGAAATGATCACTGTCATGTAAGTCCGGGAGGACAGACCAAGTGAAGTCTAATGCGGCGGAGGAAGAGCAAACTGAGAGATCGATGCAAGAGAGAGTATGAGTCCGAGGATCAAAATGGGTGTGAGTACCTGTATTTAAAACATGGAGGGGGTGGGTGGCAAGAAAAGCCTCTAACTGAATTCCACGGGAATCACAGTGAGACCCCCCCCCCCAGAGGAAATGGTGGGCATTAAAATCACCAAGTAACAGAATCGGTGGCGGTAATGACGAAACAAGGAAGGCAAAATCCGGAATAGATAATGCCCGAGAAGGAGAGAGATATAAAGAACAGAGCGTATACCACCTATGTAAGTGGATACGGGCTGCTGTGTAATGCAGCGAAGTATGAACAAATAGCTGATGGTACGGAATATCAGTGCGGAGAAGAAGGGCACTTTCATTAAAGGTCCCATCAGGAAAAGGATCTGAAGAATACAATAAATTATAGCCTGAGATGGGAGAAATAACAGCAGAGTGTAATTTTGGTTCCTGTAAGCAAACACCAACAGGGGCAAACTGGGAGAGTAACATCTGAAGCTCACCCCGATTACCCCTGAGGCCGCGTATATTCCACTGTAAATAGGCCATGATTGGCAATGATAAAGATACTTGAAATCCGCAGGTAAGGGTTCCTACGGACTAGAAGGGTTAGAAAAGTCCACATGCGGAGGCAGTGGAAAATGTTCAAGCAGCGAAGGAACGGTGCGCTGTGAAGAAAGGAGTTGCGCAGATGGAGCAGAGGAGAGAGAAAGAGCGGAAGGTGGATCAGTGTCCATTGATGGTTTGGTCTCTGCAATATATTCAGAGATTGCTTCAAGTGTTTCGGAATTCAGAGATGTCGTATGGGAGACAATATTGGGAATGGTAGGGGGAGGATGAGTAAAGATTGGAACTGTATTGGACTGTACCAAGGTAGGGGGAGGCGAAAGGGTGGAGGGAACTGGAGAAGCGTGGCAGGGGACAGAAGAGGCAGGAACCTGGGAGGTGGCAGAAGAGGAAGAAACTTGGGAGGGAACAGGGGAGGAAGGTACATTACGAGGAGGAGGGTGAACCTCTGCACTTGTAACTGAGCCAGTGAGAGGGGAAGAACTAGGGACAGAGACAGGGAGGGTAAAATGAGGAGGTGGAAGATGGGTAGGAGGTGTTACCGGACCTTTTTTTGACTTTTGAGAAGTAGAGGGACGATTGGGAGGAGGTGTCGTACGAGGTCTCATCGATACTGAGGCTTGTGAGAGAGAACTCGAAGAAGCGAGATTAGACTGAGGCGTTGAAGTAGGGACGTCTGAGCCGAGGACAGCAAAAGGATTAGATACAGGAGTGATTATGGGAGAGGTAACCACAGAGGTGGGTGTAGAAGATGGGATACTAGAAGTGGGGGGACGTTTTGAAACACGGGAATAAGAAACACGTGGGAGTCTCCCTTGGAGGCGGAGATGAGAAACTGCCATGGCATAAGGGAGACCTTCTGTCTCTTTGAGGTAACGGATTTCCCGCTCGTTTAAATAGACCTGACAACGGCGAGAGTACGAAGGGTGAGCCTCATGACAGTTAAGGCAAGAGGGAGATCGATTGCAAGACGTATTAGAATGGTCATCGGCACCACAGACTGGGCATTCGGCGATAGATCTGCAATATTTCGCTGGATGGCCAAATCGCCAGCAATTTCTACACTGTTGTGGTGTAGGGATCACCTTTCGAACTTGTAACCGATGTCCTGCTATATAAACTGAGGATGGGAGTTCTCGGCTGTCAAAAGTTAAACGGGCCACATTGCTAGGGTATCGTCTCCGCCCACGGGCAGGAAGAACGTAAGTATCTACCTTAAGGATTGGGAGATCTTGGAGTTCCAGTTGTTCTAGAATGTCAGTGCCACATGTCTGGAAATTTTGTTGAACTATGGTATGGGGCAGAATGACGGTACCACTACAAGAATTGAGGGAATGATGTTTTTCAAGAGTGACAGGAACAGTATCGATATGGGAAAGACGAGAGAGCTCATGAGCCTGGGTAGCATTCTGTACGGTAATGATGCGCGTACCGCTCTTAAGAGCATGAAAAGAAATATCTTTACCAACATGGCGTAGGAGTGCCTTGCCAATACTATGGTCAGAAAGATAGGCAGTAGAGGAAGTTGGTCGTAAAGTGAAGAATTTAGTCCACTGTTCAGTCTGAAACTGAGCGTGGAAAGGTAGTGAAGGACGTGTCGATCGTTTCTGAGAAGAACGAGAAGGTGGAGAAGTATCATCAGCAGGTAATTGTCGTTGGCGTTTAGGCGTGGGACCAGAGTTGGTCCGACGTGGAACGGGTCGGCGATTTGAAAATTGCCGTACCGTAGAGGGAGAGGCCGGAAGCATAGTCAGAGGAGAGCGAAGGTCCGATAAATTGAAGGAGTCAGACGAGGCCTCAGTACCTGAAGCGGGTGAGGAAACAGCACCGGCAATAGGTACAGAGGCATGAGGAATGTCTGAAGAGTGGTCCAAAGACGAGGCGGGGTCAGAACGAGGTGCGGTATCAAGAAGGGGCCCGGGGGTACCAGGTTCATGGACTAGGGCTGCCATGGTTAGGTTACTTCTTTCTTTTTGTTTTTAAGAAAAAAAAAGAAAGAAAAGAAAATAAAAATAAAAAAAAGAAAAAAAAAAGGGGGGACCGGGGAGGGAATAGGTCCTAGGAGGAATGAAAGGGCCAGAAATCTCCCTCCGCACCCAAGAGGACCTCAGCACCGCAAGTAGCGCAGATGCAGCATGGAACCCGTGCCATACCCTACCCATCATGCTAGTAAACTAACAATCCGGGATAGCAACCTCACATCTGCCGAGCTACCTCGGTGGACAAAAGAGAGGGCGGCCGGATATCCGCCACAAAGCATACCTCCTTCGGCCACCACCCCCGGAATCCGAAAGGTGGCTTCCAGAGATACACTCGTCGCCCGAAAGACACCCAAAGCTACTCCGGGATACCGGAGAGGGATCGGGACATCCCCAGGCGATCCAGATTCCACGGCAAACTACGCCACCGCTAAGAACCTCAACGGAATGGGATGGACCCCGGTATCCTTTCTCCTACCTAGGAACTAGCGCGCCTGTGGGAGAAATCCCAAAGGACAAAAAGAGGAAGGGCAAAAGGGAGGAGTGGGGAGGAGGAGGAGGAAAGGAAAAAGGGGAGGATGGGGAGGATGGGATAGGGGAGGGGAGATTGGGGGGTAATTAGGTTCGGTCTGAGGAAGAAGACCGATAGGTCTAATTCCTCAGACCAAGAGCCTCTTCACCACGCCAAGGAGCCCCCCTTGAAGAGGTTGGTTTTCGATTATACACTCGTTTCTTTCCAGGTGCTCCACTGCTCTCCTCCTGATGATCTTCTCCATGGCTCTGCATACTATACACGTTAGTGACAGGTCTGTAGTTTAATGCCTCGTGTCTGTCTCCTGTTTTAAAAATTGGGACTGCATTTGTCATCTTCCATACCTCAGGTAGTTGCCCAATTTCAATGGATGTGTTGAAGATCTTTGTTAGCGGCACACACAGCATCTCTACTCCCTCTCTAAGGACCCACATAGAGATGTTGTCTGGTCTCACCGCCATTGAAGTATCAAGCTCATATAGCAGCTTCTTCACCTCCTCCTTGGTTACGTGTACCTCATCCAGCACATGTTGGTGTACCTCCCTGTTCTGATTTCCTGGAGTCCTACTAGTTTCCACTGTAAATACTTCTTTAAATCTCATGTTGAGCTCCTCACATACCTCTTGGTCATTTCTTGTGAACTCCCCATCATCCTTCCTCAGTCTGATTACCTGGCCCTTGTCTGTTGTTTTCCTCCTGATGTGGCTATGCAACAGCTTCGGGTCAGACTTGACTTTCGATGCTAAGTCATTTTCTTATTGTCACTGAGCCTCCCTTCTTATCTGTGCATATTCGTTTCTGGCTCTTTGGCTGATCTCTTTATTTTCTTGGGTCCTTTGTCTTCTGTACCTTTTCCATTTTCTACTACATCTAGTTTTTGCCTCCCTACACCTTTGGGTGAACCAAGGACTCGTTCTGGTCTTCCCATTATTTCTGTTTCCCTTGGGAACAAACCTCTCCTCTGCCTCCTTGCATTTTGTTGTCACATAGTCCATCAAATCAAATCAGATCAAATCAAATTTTATTTCTTTGCATGTAGTACATTGAGATTATGTATTTCTTTTACTGGTTTTCCATCCAGTTCTCTCTCCCACTGAACGTCTTGCAGGAAGTTCCTCATGCCTGTGTAGTCTGCCCTTTTGTAGTTTGGTTTTCCCATCTTATTCCTGCTACTCTCTCTACTTATAGCTCAACTATGTAGTCAAAGCACAGAACCACATGATCACTAGCTCCTAGGGGCCTTTCATACATGATATCCTCAGTGTCCAGACTACTCAAGGCAAATACAAGACCCAGTCTTGCTGGATCATCCTCACCTCTCTCTCTGGTAGTCTCTCTAACATGTTGATGCATGAGGTTTAACAGTACCACATCCATCATCTTGGCTCTCCATGTTTTGGGACCCCCATGAGGCTCCAGGTTTTCCCAGTCCATCTCCTTGTGATTGAAATCACCCATAACTAGTAACCTTGCTCCCATCATGTGAGCTCTTCTGGCCACCTCGGTTAGTGTGTCGACCATTGCTCTGTTGCTCTCGTCGTATTCTTCTTTTGGCCTCCTGCAGTTCTGTGGCGGGATTTACATTACTGCAATTACAACCTTATGGTCCTTAGACTGGATTGTTCCAACTAAGTAGTCCCTTTCACCCATACCATCCATTCCTTCCATTTTCTCAAATCCCCACCAGTCTTTAATGAGCAGTGCAACTCCTCCTCCCCCTCTCCTTCCTTTATATTTCCTGAGGATTTGATATCCAGGTGGAAAGATTGCATCTGTTATCATCCTGGTGAATTTTGTTTCTGCGAGTGCTATTATGTCTGCGGATGTCTCCTTTCAAAGTTTATTCTCTATAAGGATTACAATGCTGAGTTTACAGAAATTTGGTTATTGTTTGGTTTACATGTAGTAAAATTGTGATTACAGAGTGTACCACTAGAACGCTTAGCATGGCTAGGCATTTCGGGCATATTTAGTTTTATTCTTAATTGTAAAATATTACAAATTATGAGGTAAGTTGGTATTATGGCTAAGTGACTAAATACTAGTTTGTGAGTTTAGCAATGTGAATGCTTTTGTTTTGGCACAGTACATAGTTTCAGTATTGGAGTATCACAGGATTCATTATTTTAAGACTGAGATTAATATTTCTGTTTATGGTCAAATGAGTGAGTGAGTGTAAGTGTGAACCACCAGGTGGTATTCGTTTAGTTAGTTGATGGGGTGTATCAGGGAGATAAGATGTTTTCTAATGGTAGTTTTGAAGGTGATGAATGTGTCTGCAGTTCTAGAGTTCTCAGGTAGGGTATTCCAGATTTTAGGGCCTTTGACATACATTGAATTTTTGTAAAGGTTTAGTCGGACACGGGGAATGTCGTAGAGATGTTTGTGTCTGGTGTTATGCCTGTGGGTTCTGTCACAACTATCAAGAAAGCATTTTAGGTCAAGGTTGATATTAGAGTTTAAAGCCCTGTAGATATAGATTGCACAGTAGTAAGTGTGGATGTACTGAACTGGGAGTAAGTTTAGATCTATGAAGAGTGGGGGGGTGTGTTGCCAGGGATGGGATTTAGTGATTATTCTTACTGCAGCTTTTTGTTGGGTTATTATTGGCTTTAGGTGTGTTGCTGCAGTTGATCCCCAAGCACAAATAGCATAGGTGAGGTATGGATAAATAAGTGAGTGGTATAGTGTGAGAAGGGCATTTTGCGGCACGTAGTATCGTATCTTGGAGAGGATCCCAACCGTTTTGGATACTTTTTTTGGCTATATGCTGGATATGGGTGCTGAAATTCAGGTTGTTGTCAAGGTATAAGCCTAGGAATTTTCCCCCATTATTTCTGGTAATTAGAGTGTTGTCAATCTTAATGTTAATTTGTGCATCTCCTGCTCTGCTACCAAACATAATATAGTAGGTTTTGTCAGTGTTAAGCATAAGTTTATTGGCTGTCATCCAGGTCGATATTTTAATCAGCTCCTCATTCACAATGGTGTTGAGGGTGGCAAGATTAGGGTGAGAGATGACATAAGTCATGTCATCAGCAAAGAGAATGGGTTTCAGGTGTTGGGATAAGTTTGGAAGGTCATTGATGTATATGAGGAAGAGCAGGGGACCAAGGACACTTCCCTGCGGAACTCCAGTATCAAGTGGCCGTGTTGCTGATGCTGTGTCTTTAATGGTGACGTACTGATACCTATTAGTAATGTAAGATTTGAAATAAGCAAGCGCATGGCCTCTTATACCATAGTGATCAAGTTTGTGGAGTAGGATGTCGTGGTCTACTGTGTCAAAAGCTTTTCTTAGGTCAATAAAAATTCCTAGTGGATATTCCTTATTTTCCAATGCTGTGTAAAGCAGATCTAGCATTTTTATGATTGCATCATTGGTGCTTTTATTTTCCCTGAATCCAAACTGGCAGGGGTTGAGTATGTTTTGAGCCGTTATAAATGAATACAGTCTCCTGTGCACGAGTTTCTCAAAGATTTTGGATAGCAATGGTAAGTTAGATATTGGCCTATAGTTGTTTAAGTCTGTAGGGTCACCACCTTTATGTATTGGTGTAACCCTTGCCATCTTGAGTAGTTTCGGGAAGGTGCTAGTCTCTATTGACTTGTTAAAAAGTAATGAAATAGCATGCGAAAGGACATGGGCCGCTCGCTTGTACAGTAATGGTGGGACATGAGACAGATTCCCCGAGTTATTTTTAAGTGACTTTATGATCTCAATGACTTCCGTGGGCTCAGTTGGTGCAAGATAGAAGGAATTAGGGAAATTTCCATCTAGGTAGTCCCCGGCATGGGCATTGGTATGTGGGATTTTACTGGCGAGATTAGATCCTATGTTTGAGAAGAAGTCGTTTATCTTGTTAGCTGTGTCAGTGGGATGTAGTGGTGTTTCATTAGGTTTAGTTAGGACAATATTCTTGGTTTTTCTCAGTTTGTGGGTCCCTAGAATCTGAGAGAGTGTTTTCCAGGTCTTTTTTATATCTCCTCTAGTGTCTGTGAATCTACTGGAGTAGTATAGTTGTTTGGCTTTTTTTATCACTTTGGTGAGAGCTGATGAATAGTGTTTAAGAGTATCTTTGTGTATTAAGCCCTGTCTATATTGCTTTTCATATTGGTGTTTCTTGTCAATGGATTTCAGAATGGTGCTGGTTAGCCATGGGCAACCAAGCCGTTTGTTTGTGATCTGTTTTGTTTTTATAGGACAATGTTTGTTGTATAGTCTAAGTAATTTGTTAAGAAAAATGTCTGTCCAGTCATCAATACCATTGGCCTTGGAGAATTCTGTAGGCCAATCAACAGTCTCTAGGTCAGCTGTGAACTTCCTTACTGAGGCCTCGTCATGGAGTCTAAATGAGACTTTGTTGTATTCAAGTGGTGGTTTACTAATGTTTGTCAGGAGGAAGGTAGGGTAGTGGTCTGTAGTGCTATCTGTGATTATCCCTGATTTAAGGATGGCTAGTATATTGGTCCATATGTGGTCTATTATGGTTGCACTTGTATCAGTGAGCCTGGTTGGTTTAGTTATTGTTGGTATGAGAAGTATGTTGTTCATATTGTTGATGAAATCAATTACAGGCTGATTATCTAGTAAGCCAAGGTTGATGTTGAAGTCTCCAGCTAAGAGAAGGTGGTGCTTATTCATTTGTCTGTTTGTTATTAGTGACTTTAATTTCTCACTGAAATTTGGGATGTTTGTGTGAGGTATCCGGTAAATGGCACCGATTGTTATAGGCGTCTTAAGGTTTTTTACACTAAAATTAGCAAAAATGTATTCCCCATATTCATCACTAAAGCAAGTGGTGCTAAGACAAGATAATTGGTTAGAGTAATAGATTGCAATACCACCCCCAACTTGGTTTGTTCTGCAGTTGTGAATTGCTGTGTATCCTGGTAGAGGGTAGATATCTATTGTGTCCTGCTTAAGCGAGGTCTCAGTAAGAATAATGCAGGAGAAGGGTGTCTTTAGTGATTCAAGGAGTGCTAGGAGGTCATCATAGTGTTTGCTTAAGGACCTGATGCTGTAGTTAAGTACTGATAGACTTTTAGCATTGTTTAGGATAGTGGTGGCTTGTGATGCTGTGTAATAAAGGCAGTTACTTTCCAATAGGTTTTGATTGGGTGTCAGATTATGGAGGTTTAGATCAGGGTCAACGTGATCAATCATCTTCTAGGTTTAAATTATGGTTATTTATATCCTGAGTTGTGTGTTGAGTTCTACTACTGATATCTGTAGTGGTAGGAAGTTTGGACAAGTATATAGCTAGAGTATTTTGGTCATGTAGGGTATAGTCACTACTACACATAATGAAGTTGATGTTGTCTATGTGTTGTGCTGGAATGAACTAAAGTACAACTAGGTATAAACTAGTAATATAAAAATACAAATTAAAAATAGAACAAGACTCTCACTTGTAATTGCACTAAGGTCTAATAATGACTTTTGTGGAGTCTATGTTTTGAGCTAGAGTGAGCTAAAGTACAATAGGTTTAATCTAATAATATAAAAGTACAAATTAAAAATAGCACTAGTCTCTCACTAGTAATTGCACTATGGTCTAATATAGTGAATTTGGTATTGACTATGTCTTGAGGTAGAATGAGCTATGGTACAACTGAATTTAATCTAATAATATAAAAATACAAATTAAAAATAGCACCAGTCTCTCACTAGTAATTGCACTATGGTCTAATATAGTGAATTTGGTATTGACTATGTATTGAGCTAGAAAGAGCTATAGTACAACTAGGTTTAGTCTAATAATATAAAAATACAAATTACAAATAGCACCAGTCTCTCACTAGTAATTGCACTATGGTCTAGTATAGTGAATTTGGTATTGACTATGTATTGAGCTAGAATGAGCTAGAGTAAAACTGTGATTAATCTAATAATATAATAAAGGAACAAGACTCTCAATTGTAATTGCACTAAGGTCTTATATAAGTTGTTTACAAGAATTAGAATATAATTAGATTTAAATTGACAGGATAAAATACACAAATTAAGGTAGCAAAATAATAATAATAAAAAAAAAATGATAAAAATAAAAATGGCAATGACTTGGTTATAATATGCTAGTAAGATGGTAGACAGGATGATATAAAAGTTGTAGTTGAAAATACTAGGTTAAAAAGTATGGAATAAAAATGGTCAATAAAAGAAGTTTACAATAAGTTTGATCAATATAGTTTAAAGTAAAATTGGGCAATAATAGGGATTTAGAATAAAATTGGGCAATTGAGTATTTTTTAAAGTGAGGTAGAATTATTGAAGACAAGTTATGGTTAGTTTATAAAAAAAAAAGATGGAACAGTGATGTGGTAAGTTGTAAAAAAGGAGACAGATTCTGTAGATATTAAATACAATTAAGACTATGAGGTAGAATGGTCATTGAATACAACAATGACAATTAAAAGTAGTTGGAGTATTAGAATTTTAGGGGGGCACAAATTTATGACAATATAACACTAACGGTGGACTATGGGTATTATCTGCACTTTACTCTGATTCTGTTAGTCCAGCCTCACTTAGGAATGTTTTAAGGTCATGTTCTGTGGAGATGAAGTATCTCTTCCCAGTGGGCTGTTTCCTAACTGCTATTTTTCCATCCCTCACAAAGCACTGGTGGATTTTTTGGGCATAGCACAATTTTCTTAGCCGATAAAGAAGGTTTTGTCTCGTTTTGGTAAGGCACTCATTGACGTAAACATCAGTTTTCATAGAAATAGATGTTTTTAGTAGGTTGTTTCTTTGTAAGCTAGTTTGGAATTTTAACAGCACTGTTTTTTTACCTGCTTGATAGCCCATCAGTTTGCAATCCTTTAAGTCATCACTACGTATGTTAAGGCGAAGGTGGTCCTTGATAAGCCGTAGGGTGGTCTCCATGCAGGTCTCTTGGGTGACTGTGGGTGGGAGATGTTTGCTGTTAACTACAACAGCGTCAGATAGCTGCTGTTGGTCATTATGGTCTTGGAAGTTGGTTATGACATTGGCAAGTTGTTGGTCCACTCTTGATCTTTCCTCTGTAATGTTGGTAGTAAGTAGGGTGACTTGGTCTTTTAGAGTGTTGATGGTGTCTAGGGACTGGGTGTGGGTGTTGCTTTGTTGTTCTAGAGTGTCTAGTTTATGTTCTAGAGCAGTGATCTTGTTGAGGTAATCTGCATTGCTAGCCTTTAGTTCCTGCATTTCTTGAGTTAGTTTGGTGATCGTTTGGTGATTCTTTCATGCCACTCCTTGCACTTATTTGTTATTCTGTCTGCATTTATTTACCACACTTTCAACATTTCTAAAACTGTGGTCTGGGGGGTACGTTGGGTGGTTGCTGTGGGGGTGGAGTTTGTAATGAGGTGGGTGGGGGCACTGGATATGGCATGTGTGTTTGGAGTTAGAATGTTTGGTTGCATTGGGGTTGTCCTGGTTGGGGGCTTCTGTAGGTGGTTGTGAGGGAGGCTATATCTGATCTTCCTCCTGAGTCTGGGTTTTCCTGTCCATCTCCATCTTCACCTCTCTTTCCTCCTTTCATCTTTGTACCATCTCCCTCAGTTTCTGCCTTTCTTCTTGTGTTCTGTCATGGTTGAGATACACCTTCTGGTATGCTGGCATGTCCCTTAGTCTTGCTTTCTCCTGCAGGATCCTATTCTGAGTCGATTCTGCCTTGAAAGTCACTTTCACTGGCTGGGTTCTTCTTGCAAACCCCCCAACAATAAGACCATTTATCATCCAGAAACCTTACCACAGTGTTGTTGTAGCAAATAACCAGTAACAAAATGTACTTAGTGGAGCGGAGTGACCATCATTAGTTTTTCTTCATTCTTGAAATACTAGACGTATACAGTGGAAATTCATATAACCTGTAGTTAGCAGTGGTCGAAATATACACAACGAAAAGCAAATATTACTCCAATAAAAGCGACTTTCCCCCAATAATCTTCACCAGTCAACTGTAGTGATAACATAGCATTGTTGTGGAGGAAAAAATCTAGAAAAGCTAAATACAGTGATCTATAAACTTTCAGGCTGTAAATAAGGGTTGAGGACTCGACCATTCATTATTGTAGGAGCTGCCAACAATCACCAGTTCTCCAACACGCAAGTTATACTTTTGTATCAATTTAATCACATATCACTCGGTTAAATAATTTCCAGTAGTTCCTTCATGTGTTAGCCCAAATCACCGACCAGACATGTTTTAACCCTTTGAGGGTCGACAGGCCCTCTCCGAAACTCGTTCTCAGGGTCGGCCAAATTTCAAAAAAAAAAAAATTATTTTTTCTTATGAAAAAATAGAGTATTTTTTTCTAAATATTATAGGCTAAACAAAAAAATTTTAACGTCAATACTTACCGAGATATGGAGGTGTGAAATTTGCCAAAATTGAACAACATATGGTAACATCGCCGACTGCCATCACCCGGTATTTTTCTATTTACTTTTTTATGTACTATTTTCAATTTTTTTTCAATTTTTCTTTTTCTGAGTAACTTTTATGGCCTCTGAGGCCAACATGATCAGTATTTTGTAAGTTATTTCTTTTTTCAATACTACACAATAAGGGCGTAAACACTGTTGTCATTATTTTGTTTACAGAAAATATTTACACAAACAATATGAAATGTTGTTTATTACTATTTTTCTATATTTTATATACACATATACAGTCACAGGACATGTTTCTAGAAGTTCTGCAGCCTGTGGAACTCTTTGAAACATGGTGTCATGCACAGTGGAGTTTTGCACTCCTCACACATAAAACGAGTGTCTCTGCGTTGTCATGGGCGTTTTTTTGTATGTGAACAGACGTAACACCTCTTCTGAGCCTTTTTCTTCAAAGCAGTAGCAGGCAGTTTTACCAGGAAGTGATCACCATGCTTCAGACGAGCAGGTAGTTGTTGATAATTTGGTGGGCGGTCAATTGCAGGTGCATTTTCTTGGTACTTGAATACTATTTGTCTGATGACAGACAAACAGAATTCGCCGTACTGTGGTTTGTTTCTGGTGCTCATCTTATACATATTATAAGCATTGAGCATGGAAATGTCCAGAAGATGGAAAAACAGTTTGATGTACCACTTATAACTCTTGCGAACACAATCAGCAAACCCAATCTGCATGTCACATTTGTCCACTGAACGCATGTTGAAGGTGTAATCAATCACAGCTGCAGGTTTTAGAATGGGTTCATTTCTCTCTCTATGCTGCCTGCCACTGTCTGCCATTTCATTAGGGTGAATTGATGACAACAGTGTGACATCTCGTTTGTCATGCCACCGAAATGCCATGATGTCATTGGCAGCAAACGCCTGCACCTCACCTCTGCGAGTGCCAGCATCAAACCTGGGCATATGTTTTCGATTTGCACGCACTGTGCCACACACATCTGTCATGTTCACTCGCAAAAAATCACTGAGTGAGGGGCTTGTGTACCAGTTATCTGTATATAATATATGCCCCTTACCAAGGTATGGTTCTATCATTGTTCGAACCACATCACCTGAGATGCCCAATAACTTCCTGGTATTTTGCAATGTATAACTTTCAGTGTACACAATAATATCCAATACCAGACCACTGTAACAATCACAAAGCACAAACAACTTTATACCAAAGCGTTTCCTCTTGCTTGGTATGTACTGCTTGAAAGAGAGTCTTCCTTTGAACAGAATCAAAGACTCATCAATTACAAGCTTCCTGAAGGGATAAAAATGAGTACTGAATTTCTGTTTCAGATACACAAACACATTCCTAATCTTATATAACCTGTCAGTTCTGTCAGGCCTGGTTTTATCTGAGAAGTGAAGCATACGTAACATTAGCACAAATCGATTCACTGGCATTATATCACTGAAACCTGGTGTTGCAATCAGGGGGTCTGTTGACCAGTATGATTTCACTTTGTGCTTATACACATGTGGCATAAGCATTATTGTGGCAAAGAAAAGATACATCTCAGCCACAGTTGCCTCCTTCCATTGGTGTAGACGTGATTTTGGTGAAAGTATTGTGTTTGCCATGGTGTACTCGTAGTATGTGTTGCTTTCCATGACAATACTTTTCATCAGTGGTTCGTCAAAGAATAACTCGAAACATTCCAGTTCAGTGGCATTGTTCCCAAGTGCACAAGATGGCCGTATTCCACTTTGGCTGCCATCAAACTGGTGGGGATTTGGAACAAAATTGACAGCTTCCTGCCAATCCCAGGTGCGGTCTGCTGGTGGGTACTGGACAATGACAGGTGGTTGTGGTTGTGGAGGCTGGTGTGGTGGGGGAGTGGGGGATGGTGGCCTTTGTTCTAGATCAGCTGAGGCAGCGGCGTGGCTGGCAGCGTGGGTGGCAGCATGGCCCACTGCTGGTGCCTCACCGCCGGCACCACTACCACCACACACATTTTCCATCCCAATTGCAACAGTATCTTCGTCATTTTCACTGTCTGTTCCTGTTGTACAGCCACGGGATGTACTCCGAGATACACTCCTTCCCCTTGGTATAACATATGGCACACTTCCAGAGCGCATATATCGTCGTATATACTGACGCTTCACTGGGGAATATTGCACTTCACTATCACTACTGGAACTAGTTTGAAGAGCTTGTAGTTCATATTCACTATCACTATCATCACCCATGCTCTCATCTGAGTCTGGGATTTGGGAAAATAGAAGTTTCCTCTTGGGTTCTGGAACAACTGAACGTGAACACGAGGGCCCAGCACCAGAGGTGGAAGGCTGAGGGTCGTCTGGGTTTTCTTCACTATTACCGATATTATGGTCATTAGTTTCGGTCAAAACCTCACTAAAACCACGAAACTCATCTTCACTGGCACTTCCATCACTATTAGAACTGTCACTGGGGAACAAAAGTGTCCCAATTCGCCGAGGAGTGAGGAGCTTCTTACCGCGAGGCATGGTGGACATTGTTTACTAAGAGGGTATTCCCACAATGCACCACTGGGTCCCAGATTTTTTTTCTACCGCGCACACTGACCACGCAGACCCATTCTCTCACACCTAGGCCTACCAGCCTTTTCGCGCGAGATTTGAGGCCGCTAGAATTTATGCGTACTAGTACGACGAAAACCCTCAAAGGGTTAATAAATGATCCACTGTTCAGATCCGACTGGTTCCGAACCCTTGACCGATTTCAAACGGATTCGTTGGACAATAAAATGGACTATAAACAGATGGGGTTTAAGGCGCCCTTATCAAACACACAAACAAAAACTATAAAGCAGTAACTTAGAGTGGTAAGCTTGTCCAAATATACAAGTCCAGTTAGAAATAGAAATACAAATAGCCAAATCTTCACTTTAAAGAGGTTATTAGTAGAACATTCAAGAGGTTATTAGTACAATTACAGTAAATCAACCATTAAAACCACATTATGAAATCCTGTGTAGTCTGCAACAAATCAAACAAATGGGCTTGACATGGATTACATGCCACTTTTGTAGAAATTGGTGTCACGCCCCTTGTGCAGATATTAAATCAGGGAAGTGTTTTGGATATGCCCAAATGAGATCAATCTGTGGACTAAAATCACATTGGTATTAAAAGAGGATAACATCAAAGCAGCCTTCATAGAAAACCTGGAAGCATTCTATAACAGATGGGAAAATAAAAAGTCTGGGCTGGATGGTGCTATCGCCCATGGTGTGGATGCTGTCCTGGCCGACAGCAACTGTATGACTGGAGGTGCTGGCCATGTAGTCAGAAACTGTAAGGCTGGAGGTGCTGTCCTGGTAGACAGTAACTGTGAGGCTGGAAGTGCTGTCCTGGTAAATAGTAATAGTGAGGCTGGAAGTGGTCCTGGTAGACAGTAACTGTATGCATGGGGGGAATGCATATAAATGGCCTCGAGGGAGACAGGAGCTTTAGTGGGGAAACAAGTGTAGTCAAGGACAAGATAAAACCAATATTACAAACTAGTGATACCACAGGATATAGCAAACAAGGGGACTCCACCAGTAATAGCGAGGATATATTACCAGAAACAACTGGTGAGAGCTCCATTGTTAGTACTAGTGAGGATAGGAATGAGACAGGAAAACATGCACCAACAGAGAATACAGTCACAAAAATCCAAGGCAAACGGAAACCAAGCCTGTGCACATATTATGCACTTGGTATCTGCAGGCATGAGATATCTGGAAAAACAGATGAGATGTGCAACTTTGACCATACTAGAAAATGCCGTGCCCATATGACAACAGGAAAATGCAAACTCCCTTCCTGTAAGTTTTTTCACCCTGAAATGTGTCCCTCTTCAGTACAGG
Source organism: Cherax quadricarinatus (assembly GCF_038502225.1). Classification (NCBI taxonomy): domain Eukaryota; kingdom Metazoa; phylum Arthropoda; class Malacostraca; order Decapoda; family Parastacidae; genus Cherax; species Cherax quadricarinatus. Next base: position 42,310,214 of record NC_091301.1, on the reverse strand, counting down.
AAAGACAGTGCTATAACTTAAATTGCCAGGCACACCATCTAAAGGGGACAAAAAGATGCATAACATCCAGACCATGGGAAAACCTGGGTAGCCACAGCCACTCAAGAGCGAGAGGGTTTTAGTGCCAGTAATGAAAAAAAAACTGGCAGGAAATGGCAGAAATCGTACACCAAATCCAGTCATTTCTGAAGTGGAATCACAGTCGATGGCCTCCACTCCAAACCAACAGATACAGATATTAGTGCCAGAAAAAAAAGTCCCCCCCCCCCCAGTACCACCAATCTGATGACATTCTTCTTTGCAAATATACAGGGTCTAAAGTCAGCAACGAACAACAAAATACCTTTCATCCGTGGGCTGCTTGCAGAGGCAAATGCAATGTTCGCGGCTTTCACAGAGACCCACTTGGACAATGAAATATGAATCCCACGTTACAACCTATACAGATGCGACAGAGTGAACAGGCAAAAGGTGGGGGTTGGCCTGTATATCTCAGAGTCACTTATTTGCACAGAACTGCTTAATGCTTCAAATGATGTAGTGGAAGTTTTAGCAGTAAAGATCGAGAACCAAAATCTAGTCATTGTGGTAGTCTACATGCCTCCGGATGCAACGTCCCAACAATTCCAGGAACAGCTGTTGAAAATTGACCAATGTCTGGAAGATCTTCCAGCTCCTGCCCCCAACATCTTGCTCCTGGGGGATTTCAACTTAAGGCACCTAAAATGGAGGAATATAAAAAATAATGTTGTTGCAGTGATAACACCAGGAGGCAGCTCAGACGAGAACTCACACACACGCGAGCTTTTAAATCTCTGCACAAAATTCAACTTAAGCCAGCAAATAATAGAGCCTACTAGACTGGAGAATGCACTAACAATGATGATCTGATACAAAATGTCACCATATCAAAAACAATATACTCAGATCACAAAATAATAAGAGGTTCAGACATGTATGTGTGGAGCCCCAGACCGACAAAATGAGATCAGTCACGAGGAAGCCTTCACCAAATTCAACCTCAATAACAAGAACATAAAGTGGGACCAAGTAAACCAAGTCCTAAACAATATAAGCTGAAAAGATAGACTAAGGAACACAGACCCCAACTTATGCCTAGAACAGATTAACTCTGTGTCACTCGATGTATGCTCAAGGTATATTCCTTTAAGAAAAAGGAGTAGTAGATGTAAAATAGAAAGAGACAGGTGCTCCCTTTACAAGCGACAGAAAAGAATAAAAGAGCAGCTAAAAGAGGCCAATATATCTGAAATGTGTAGGGAGACACTGGTCAGAGAAATAGCAAACATCGAAATAAAGCTAAAGGAATCTTATAGGAGTCAGGAATTGCGGGAAGAACTAAAAGCCATAAATGAAATCGAAAGAAACCCAAAGTATTTCTTTTCTTATGCCAAATCAAAGTCGAGAACAACATCCAGTATTGGGCCCCTACTTAAACAAGATGAGTCATACACAGATGACAGTGAGCTACTCAAGTCCCAATATGACCCAATTTTTAGCAAGCCATTAACCAGACTGAGAGTCGAAGATCTAAATAAATTTTTTATGAGAGAGCCACAGAATTTGGTAACCACAAGCCTATTTGATGTTATCCTGATGCCAAATGACTTCGAACAGGCGATAAATGACATGCCCATGCACTCTGCCCAAGGGCCAGACTCATGGAACTCCGTGTTCATCAAGAACTGCAAGAAGCCTCTATCAAGTGCTTTTAACATCCTATGGAGAGGGAGCATGGACACTGGGGTCGTTCCACAGTTACTAAAAACAACAGACATAGCCCCACTCCACAGAGGGGGCAGTAAAGCAATAGCAATGAACTACAGACTGATAACACTAACATCCTATATCATAAAAATCTTTGAAAGGGTCCTAAGAATCAATATTGCCACCCATCTAGATACCCATCAATTACACAACCCAGGGCAACATGGGTTTAAAGCAGGTCGCTCCTGTCTGTCCCAACTACTGGATCACTACCACAAGGTCCTAGATGCACTAGAATACAAAAAGAATGCAGATGTAATATACACAGACTTTGCAAAAGGCTTCGACAAGTGTGACCATGGCGTAATAGTGCACAAAATGCGTGCTAAAGGAATAACAGGAAAAGTTGGTAGATGGGTTTATAATTTCCTCACAAACAGAACACAAAGAGTAGTAGTCAACAGAATAAAGTCTCAGGCGTCTACAGTGAAAAGCTCTGTTCCACAAGACACAGTACTCGCTCCCATCTTGTTTCTCATCCTCATATCTGACATAGACAAGGATGTTAGCCACAGCACTGTGTCTTCTTTTGCAGATGACACCCGAATCTGCATGACTGTCTTCCATTGCAGACACTGCAAGGCTCCAGGCAGACATCAACCAAATCTTTCAATGGACTGCAGAAAACAATATGAAGTTCAATGACGAGAAAGTTCAATTACTCCGATATGGTAGAGATGAGGAAATTAAAACTTCATCAGAGGATAAAACAAATTCCAGCCACAAAATAGAGCAAAAAACTAACGTCAAAGACCTGGGAGTGATCATGTCAGAGGATCTCACCTTCAAGGACCATAACATTGTATCAATCGCATCTGCTAGAAAAATGACAGGATGGATAATGAGAACCTTCAAAACAAGGGATGCCAAGCCCATGATGACACTCTTCAGGTCGCTTGTTGTATCTAGGCTGGAATATTGCTGCACACTAATAGCACCTTTCAAGGCAAGTGAAATTGCTGACCTAGAAAATCTACAGAGAACTTTCATGGTACACATAACTGAGATAAAACACCTCAATTACTGGGAGCACTTGAAGTTTCTGAACCTGTACTCCCTGGAATGCAGGCGGGAGAGATACATGATCATATACACCTGGAAAATCCTAGAGGGACTACTACCAAACTTGCACACGAAAATCACTCATTACAAAAGCAAAAGACTCGGCAGACGATGCAAAATCCCCCCAATGAAAAGCAGGGGTGTCACTAGCACGTTAAGAGACAACACAGTATTTGTCAGGGGCCCAAGACTGTTCAACTGCCTCTCAGCATACATAAGGAGGATTACCAATAGACCCCAACTATCTTCAAGCAGGCACTGGACAAGCACCTAAAGTTGGTACCTGACCAGCCGGGCTGTGGCTCGTACATTGGATTGCGTGCAGCCAGCAGTAACAGTCTGGTCCTGATCCACCATGAGGCCTGGTCATAGACCGGGCCACGGGGGCATTGATCCCCAGAACTCTCTCCAGGTTATGGAAAATTTTTTGGGGGTTACCTGTATGTACCTCAACATTATATGCATACAAGTAATCTCATTGAGAGACAACAGCCATATTGTTTACCGTAGTCACCCCATGTAGACATATGAGAAAACTTAATCACCCCTGGTCCCTGCAGGTGGTCCCTTCAACACTCACAATCTTATCCATATCTATCTGAGATAAGATAAGATTTCGTTCGGATTTTTCACCCCGGAGGGTTAGCCACCCAGGATAACCCAAGAAAGTCAGTGCATCATCGAGGACTGTCTAACTTATTTCCATTGGGGTCCTTAATCTTGTCCCCCAGGATGCGACCCACACCAGTCGACTAACACCCAGGTACCTATTTGCTGCTAGGTGAACAGGACAACAGGTGTAAGGAAACGTGTCGAAATGTTTCCACCCGCCGGGAATCGAACCCGGGCCCTCCGTGTGTGAAGCGGGAACTTTAGCCACCAGGCCACCGGTATAAAATGGATAGCACCCACAAGTATGGCACTACTAATTAATTGTGGACTGTATAGATTATATTAGTTTAACTGAATGAAGGGGAGGGGGGGTAGGTTACACATAGATATATCCATCATGGAAAAACACTTGTATATAATCCCACCACTTACCAGATATTCTCTGGTGGTCACTTGATGTAGCTGGATCACCCATAACCTATCCAATTACAACATACCTAACTGGCCAGTATCAGTCTGCTATAACTAGAAGGGTTACTTAACTGTGGGTGATTGATACTCCTTATTTCCTCCATTCACCATCTCATTTCAATGTCCTGCTACACCGACACGGTTCTTATTCCAGCAGGACGAGGTATTCGTTGGTTTGTCCCGGTTTACAAGTCGTGACTCCATAAAGACTTCACTATCCTCGGGACAGGAACCACGAGGTCTAATATGTTCACTCGAAGCAGGGCAACTTATTTCACTTCACGCATTTTCTTAACTTAGTGTTATTATCACTGATTACATTACAATTCCCAAGACGATTTAATGTCTCATAATTATTATACACATTAGAGGTCACTCCATTAAGATCTGAGACTGATGAGTGATGATTAAATAACGGGTATTTTCCCCTGGACACACTCCATGGCGGCGCACCAGTCACCGCCAGTCCCACCATTATTCACTAATTTTACCACTTTATTACGGTGTTCCCGTAAATCACATTCCCTCACTCTTCACCAGGAACAGTTATGACACTTCCTATTATGAAGTGAGGCCTATATTAATCCTTAGGCCACCGTGAATGCCAATTTCCTGTTCCCATGCTTTCCCAGCCTCTTCACTCAATTCAAAACACTCCCTCTCCCTGATGCCCCCTCTCGACCTCTTCCCCCGCACATCCGCGCAGGCGCAGAGGGAACCCTGTTGGTTCTATTCAAAATACAATTTAGAACAACAGTAATGCATTAATCATGTATATTTACATTATAAAAAAATATACAGTATAAGTATGAGAATTTATTTTCCACACAGGTAAGCAAATACCTGGTGGAAGTGGGTCAGCACTAGGGCTATGCAGGTAGAATGATCTCTGAACACTGCACCAGAGCAAGCCACACCTGACAGTACACTTGCCATCACTGCTCCACCACCTGCTGGCACACAGGGAAGCAGTGCTTCATCCACTGTTGCCAAGTCAGGTTATTCTCCACCAGAGACTGATGCAGCTAATAATCGGGTGGCCGACGCTGCACCTGAACAAGTGCTGGACCAAAGCACAAACAGCAGGAATATACATATCTGGTAGACCTAGACAAGTGTGTGGCAGAGGATGTGGAAGCCATCTACAGCCGTCTCCTCCCCTTCCACCAACACAGCCACAGGAAAATGCTCAGGCAGGCCTGTAGGCAAAGGGATGGAATCCAAAAGTGGGCCATTTTTTGATGGAAGGCTGACAAAAAATAAGCTGGCACCAGGTAGTGGGCTCAAAAACTTGGTGGTCCTTGGTCAAAGACTGACAAAGACCTGATGAAATTATTCCACCTCTAAATTGGCAGGATGGGACCATCTCTACTAGCAGTCAGAAGAAAGCTAACCTTATTTCCAAACACTTAGCTATGTGCTTGGGCCATTGTTATGGAATGTTTACTTCAATGACCTTCATCTCATCCCAGAATCCCATGTACATGCAGATGACAGTATGCTGACAGTTACTTATCGAAGAGAGGAAATGCTAGCTGCTCTAAGGTACAGTAGACCATCGATTGACAGGTAGTAATGTTCTTGAAAACTGTGTGCAAGATGAAATAGTATAAAAGAAATTAAAGAACTTATGGGAAAAACATGGTTACATTCCCTCTAAAATGGCAATCAACTTATTTTTTCTCCAAATTGAAAACAAATGAAAATGATATGCAATTATGTTACAGAAATAATATTTCTTACCCTAAATTGTGGTTGCTGGTGTATGTCAATGATTGTGAACGGAGTGGAGAGGAATATCGTGGCCCTACTGGGCTGAGGCTCTTACACTTCATTACACTTCGCTTCATTACCGATACCAGGAGGAGAGACAGAGTTAAAATGGCAGATTTACACATACAACAAGATATTACTGCCATAAATGTACGCCTCGACACCCTAAAAAAGAAACAACTCTATACAATGCAAGAACTATACATGCCAGATAGAGAACATCCTATACAAGTGGTAAATACCACGGATTATATCATCAATACTCCTCCTCACAGGACTCAAAGAATGACTCTCCCACAGAGGGTCCGTCGTTTTATACATAAAGATGATTACCATCGACCCATGATATTGAGCAACCTCCCTGATGAAGAAGATTGGGTAGCACCAGAACCCTTCTATGTATACTGAGAAAATCATCGCCCCCAATTAGGGAGACATCTTATATAACAATCTAATGTAAAAATTATGCTATTTACCATGGCTGGACACCACCTGTAAGAAGCCATTGTCACGTAATTCTATAAACTGGTCAGAAAATTATTGCCTTCATTGTCGCATAAATATCCGTTGTGCATAAATATCTGTTGTGCAATAAATATTCGTTGTGCAATTGCAACTTGTATAATTACTACCAATTCAGAGTCATGTACTTATATACCTATTATATCTATGTGACTCTGATGGGTTAGTATTATACCCCTTAAAGAATATCTTATCATTTCACATACACTTTTTAAGTTACACCAAAGTGGTTGGGCCACTTACCTTTTATATCCTACCTCTCCCCCCCCCTCCCACCCTTTTCCAATATTTCCATCCTTACCCATCCTTCTTCCTTACCCATCTTACCAAAGCTCTGGTCATAAGAAGAAGTTGATGGTTTTACTGGAGAAATTCTGTAATGCATCTCTGGTCTCTCTTACCCCACATTGCTTTATACAGCTAATGGTAAAGCATCATCAGCTGATCTAGACCCCATTTCAGGGCAGTGCTTCTAGATTTGTCAGGGTCCTCTTCAGTGAAAAAGTCTGCAACTTTACCAATAATATGAAACTGCTCACATAGCTGTTGCAATGTTAACTGTTTTTCTTCAGGTTCTTCCTCATCTTGTTATCTGCCTTCCATGTATCTTGACTTCTGTCTTCATCATTGTCATATAAGAGTTCATTCATATCCCTGCATATCTTCATAGCCATCACTTAAATTATTATTATAATCAAAAAGAAGCGCTAAGCCACAAGGGCTATACAGCGCTGCAGGGTAGGGAAGGAAGTGAGGGTATTGGGCGGCAGAAGGGAGGAGGGATGATCAGTAGGTTACAGAAAACAGCGGGGAAGGGGATAGTATGGGGGTAGAGGGTAGCAAGAGATTGAGGTAGAAAGGGCTGCAGGTATCAGAATTTGTGAAGTAAGCCAGTTGTCAAAAAGTCAGTGAGAGAGCCCGGATGAAAGGTGGGTCCATCAGCGAGAAGGGAAGGTAAAGAGAGAGCAGCAGAGCGAAGACGACGACGGAGGTAAATTCTGCATGCTCGTTGATAAAGTGGGCAGTCCAACAGAATGTGGCTGACTGATAATGGAGCCTGGCAATTCTCACAGAGAGGAGCAGGGCGCCTCTCCATGAGATATCCATGAGTAAGACGAGTATGGCCAATGCGAAGATGGGAGAGAGTAGTCTCCCAACCTCGACACTGGTGATAAGAAGACGGCCAGTAACCTATACTCGGTTTAATAGATTGAAGTTTGTTACCGAGCATAGTAGACCAACGTTGTTGCCAACGAGTGTGAAGGTGGGAAGATATTGCAGCAAAATAGTCCATAAATGGAATACCTCTATATGAAACTGGTAGGTCATGTACTGCTGACCGCGCAGCAGTGTCTGCCTGTTCATTGCCCTGTACGTCAACATGACCAGGGACCCAACAAAAAACAATATCTTTATGCTTGGTAAAGATGCGGCATAGCCAAAGTTGGATATGGAGGACTAAGGGGTGAGGTGTATCAAATTTCTGTATAGCCTGTAAAGCACTAAGGGAGTCTGAGACAACCACAAATGATGACACAGGCATAGATGCAATATGGATAAGTGCTGCAAGGATGGCATACAATTCAGCAGTAAAAATACTAGCCGAAGATAGTAAATGCCCTCATACAACACTGTCCAGAAACACTGCTGCGAATCCTACGCCGTCAGAAGACTTAGAGCCATCTGTGTACAGAGCAATGGCATGAGAATGAGAGTGGAAGTGGTCAAGAAAAAGAGAGCGGGAAGCGACAGTAGACAGTTGGGCTTTCGAGCAAGGGAGAGAGAAAGAACAGACTCGAACAGCTGGAACTTCCCAGGGGGGTAGGGAAAAGTGAGATGCTACATGAACATAGAAAGGTGGTAATTGAAGAGAAGACAAGAGCAAATGAAGGCGAAGAGAGAAGGGACGGAGTAAACAGGGGCGGCCAATAAATAAAGAATATCTACTAATATCAGTCACCATTCTATAAATGGAAGGATTGCGGAGATCATGAGAGTGTGCATAGTAGCGAAGGCAATGGGAATCATGGCGATCGGATAAGGATGGAACGTTCGCTTCTGCATAGAGGCTCTCAACAGGGGAAGAGCGAAAAGCACCAAGGCATAAATGTAATCCTTGGTGATGAATGGGGTTAAGGCTAGAGAGAGTAGCAGGAGATGCCGCTGAATAGATCTGGTCACCATAATCAAGTTTCGATAAAATGAGGGTGGAAGCAGGGTTTGACGATCAGCTCCCCATGAAAGATGAGCAAGGGTTTTAAGAAGGTTCAGCCGGCTGTGACAAGTTGCCTTCAGAGAGGTAATGTGAGGTTTCCAGGATAACCTACGGTCAAAGAGGAGGCCCAGAAACTTGACTGTATCACGTTCAGGGATACGGGAGCCATAGAGGTACAAAGGATGATCGGAGATGACAGAGCGTCTAGTGAAAGTAATTTGGTGGGTTTTAGTGCTGGAAAATTTAAACCCATGTGTGGTGGCCCAATTGGAAACACGGTCGACCACATACTGGAGAGAAACTGTAATGAGGTGACAGTCAGCGCCTGCACAGGCAATAGCAAAGTCATCAACATAGAGTGATGACCAAATATTTGATGGAAGACTAGAGGCCAAATCATTAATAGCAAGGAGAAAAAGTGTTGTGCTCAGAACACATCCCTGGGGGACACCTTCAGCTTGGATAAAGTCCGGGGAGAGCACATTATTAACCCGAACATGGAAATGTCTATCAGTTAAAAAGTTCTTAAGGAAGGATGGTAGATTGCCTCGGAGGCCTAAGGAGTGGGCTTGGGCCAAAATATTATACCTCCAAGTTGTGTCATATGCCTTCTCAAGGTCAAAAAATATGGCAATAACTGAGTGGTTATTTGCAAAGGCATTACGAACATACGTATCCAAGCATAGTAAGGGGTCTATGGTAGAACATCCCTTACAAAAGCCATATTGACGAGTGGAGAGACTGTTGTGTCTCTGAATACCACACTAAACGTCTATTTATCAGGCGTTCCATCACTTTGCAAACTGCACTGGTAAGAGCAATGAGACGATAGTGGGAGGCTTCATGTCCCGTAGTGCCTGGTTTGTGGAAAGGGAGAACAATGGCAGATTTCCACAGCTGTGGAAGAACTCCTTGTGACCAAATAAGATTGAAAAGGCATAATAGGACTGCAAGGGCTGACTGATGTAAATGTTGTAGCATATGAATATGAATGTCGTCGGGCCCAGCTGCTGATGATCGGCAAGCTGAGTGTGTTGCCTCTAGTTCTTGAAGTGTAAAAGGCACATTATACTGTTCTTCTCTGAGAGAAGAAAAGTCTAAGGGTGCTAACTCTCTGGCAGACTTCGAGGAAAGAAAGGAGGGGCATAGATGGAGCCCCCTGAGAAATACAGACCAGATGATTGCCAGTTTCATTGGCAACATCTAGTGGGTTTGCTATATCAACACTGGCAACCCGCAGAACAGGAGCCGGGTCAGGAGAATATTTACCACTCAGTTTTCATACTTTTCTCCAGACTGCACTCATAGAGGAAGCAGAGGTGATGGTGGAGACATAATCTCGCCAGCAAGTGCATTTAGCGTCACGGATGACACGGCGAGCGATCGCACGCTTCTGCTTAAAATCAAGAAGTCTCTCCGTGGTTCTATTGTACCGGTACCTGCCCCATGCAGCGCGTTTCAAACGTACTGCACGAGCACAAGCAGGAGACCACCAAGGCACGCATTTCTGAGAATGCCTGCCCGAAGTTTGGGGTATAGAATGAGATGCTGCAGTTAAAACAGAGGACGAGAAGAGGTGTAAAAGCTCATCAATGGAGGGCGAAGAAGGAACCTCACTAAAAACAGTTAGTTGTGAGTAAAGGTTCCAATTTGCTTGATCAAATTGCCAGCATGGGATATGGAGAGGTGGTGAATATGAAGGGGAAGTAAGAATGATTGGGAAATGATCGCTGTCATGTAAATCCAGGAGAACAGACCAGGTGAAGTCTAATGCGGCAGAGGAAGAGCAGACTGAGAGATCGATGCAAGAGAGGGTGCGAGTCCGAGGATCAAAATGGGTGTGAGTACCTGTATTTAAAACATGGAGGGGATGGGTGGCAAGAAAAGCCTCTAACTGAATGCCACAGGAATCACAGTGAGACCCCCAGAGGAAATGATGGGCATTAAAATCGCCAAGTAACAGAATCAGTAGTGGTAATGACGAAACAAGAAAGGCAATTTCCAGAATAGATAGTGCCCGAGAAGGAGAGAGATATAAAGAACAGAGCATATACCACCTATGCAAGTGGATACGGGCTGCTGTGTAATGCAGCGAAGTACGAACAAATAGCTGATGGTACGGAATATCAGTGCGTAGAAGAAGGGCACTTTCATTAAAGGTCCCATCAGGAAAAGGATCTGAAGAATACAATAAATTATAGCCTGAGATGGGAGAGATAACGGCAGAGTGTAATTTTGGTTCCTGTAAGCAAACACCAACAGGGGAAAACTGGGAGAGTAACATCTGAAGCTCACCCCGATTACCCCTGAGGCCATGTATATTCCACTGTAAATAGGTCATGACTGGCAATGATAAAGATACTTGAAATCCGCAGGTAAGGGTTCTTACTGACTAGAGGGGTTAGAAAAGTCCATATGTGGAGGCAGCAGAAAACGTTCAAGCAGCGAAGGAACTGTGAGCTGTGAAGAAAGGAGTTGCGCAGATGGAGGAGAGGAGAGAGAAGGAACAGAGGGTGGATCAGTGTCCATTGATGGTTTGGTCTCTGCAATATATTCAGAGATTGCTTCAAGTGTTTCGGAATTCAGAGACGTCATATGGGAGACAATATTGGAGATGGTAGGGGGAGGATGAGTAAAGATTGGAATTATAATGGACTGTACCAAGGTGGGGGGGGGGGAGCGAGAGGGTGGAAGGAACTGGAGAAGAAGCGTGGAAGGGGACAGAAGAGGCAGAAACCTAGGAGGTGGCAGAAGAGGAAGAAACTTGGGAGGGAACAGGGGAGGTAGGTATAGTACAAGGAGGAGGGTGAACCTCTACACTTGTAACAGAGCCAGTGAGAGGGGAAGAACCCGGTACAGAGACAGGAAAGGTAAAATGAGGAGGTGGAAGAAGGGAAGGAGGGGTTAAAGGACCTTTTTTTGACTTCTGAGAAGTAGAGGGACGATTGGGAGGAGGTGTCGTACAAGGTCTCGTCGATACTGAGGTTTGTGAGGGAGAACAAGAAGAAGCGAGAACAGACTGAGGCGTTGAAGTAGGGACGTCTGACCCTAGGACAGCAAAAGAATTAGATACAGGAGTGACTATGGGAGAGGTAACCACAGAGGAAGCTGCAGAAGATGGGACCCCAGAAGTGGGGGGACGTTTTGAAACATGGGAATAAGAAACACGAGGTAGTCTCCCTTGGAGGCGGAGATGAGAAACTGCCATGGCATAAGGGAGACCTTCTGCCTCTTTGAGGTAACGGATTTCCCACTCATTTAAGTAGACTTGGCAACGGCGAGAGTACGAAGGGTGAGCCTCATGACAATTAAGGCAAGAGGGAGGTCGATTGCAAGACGTATTAGAATGGTCATCGGCACCACAGACTGGGCATTCGGCTATGGATCTGCAATATTTCGCTGGATGGCCAAATCGCCAGCAATTTCTACACTGTTGCGGTGTAGGGATCACCTTTCGAACTTGTAACCGATGTCCTGCTACATAAACTGAGGATGGGAGTTCACGGCTGTCAAAAGTTAAACGAGCCACATTGCTAGGGTATCGTCTCCGCCCGCAGGCAGGAAGAACATAAGTGTCTACCTTGAGGATTGGGAGATCTTGGAGTTCCAGCTGTTCAAGAATGTCATTGCCACATGTCTGGAAATTTTGTTGAACTATGGTATGGGGCAGAATGACGGTACCACTACAAGAATTGAGGGAATGATGTTTTTCAATAGTGACAGGAACAGTATCTATATGGGAAAGAAGAGAAAGATCATGAGCTTGGGTAGCATTCTGTACAGTGATGATGCACGTACCACTCTTAAGAGCATGAAAAGAAATATCTTTACCAACATGGCGTAGGAGTGCCTTGCCAATACTGTGGTCAGGAAGATAGGCGGTAGAGGAAGTCAGTCGTAAAGTGAAGAATTTAGTCCATTGTGCAGTCCGAAACTGAGCGTGGAGAGGGAGTGCAGGATGTGTCGATCTTTTCTGAGAAGAACAAGAAGGTGGAGAAGTATCATCAGCAGGTAATTGTCGTTGGCATTTAGGCGTGGGACCAGAGTTGGTCCAATGTGGAACGGGCCGGCGATTCGAAAATTGCCACACCGTAGAGGGAGAGGCTGGAAGCATAGTCAAAGGAGAGCGGTCAGATAAATCAAAGGAGTCAGTCGAGACCTCAGTACCTGAAGCGGGTGAGGAAACAGCACCGGCAAGAGGTACAGAGGCATGAGGAGTGTCCGAAGAGTGGTCCAAAGACGAGGCGGGGTCAGAACGGGGTGCTGTATCAAGAAGGGGCCCGGGGGTAGCAGGTTCATGGACTAGGGCTGCCATGGTTAGGTTACTTCTTTCTTTTTGTTTTTAAGAAAAACAAAGAAAGAAGAAAAGAAAAGAAAAATAAAAGAATAAAAAAAAGGGGGACCAGGGAGGGATAGTTCCTCGGAGGGATGAAAGGGCCAGGAATCTCCCTCCGTGCCCAAGAGGACCTCAGCACAGCAAGTAGTGTAGATGCAGCATGGAACCCGTGCCATACCCTACCCATCATGCCAGTAAACCAGCAATCCGGGATAGCAACCTCACATCTGCCGAGCTACCTCAGTGGACAAAAGAGAGGGCAGCCAGATATCCACCACAAAGCATACCTCCTTCGGCCACCACCCCTGGAATCCGAAAGGTGGCTTCCAGAGATACACCCATCGCCCGAAAGACACCCAAAGCCACTCTCCGGGATACCGGAGAGGGATCGGGACATCCCCAGGCGATCCAGATTCCACGGCAAACTACGCCACCGCCATGAACCTCAATGGAATGGGATGGACCCCGGTACCCTTTCCCCTACCTAGGAACTAGCGCGCCTGTGGGAAAAATCCCAAAGGCCAAAAAGAGGAAGGGCAAAAAGGAGGGGTGGGGAGGGGGAAGAGGAAAGGGAAAAGGGGAGGATGGGGAGGATGGGATAGGGAAGGGGGGATTGGGGGGTAATTAGGTTCGGTCTGAGGAAGGAGACCGACAGGTCTAATTCCTCAGACCAAGAGCCTCTTCGCCACGCCAAGGAGCCCCCCTTGAAGAGGTACTATATTAAAGATGTTGTATTTGGAGGTAAAAATACAAGTTTTTCATGTGGGTGCACATCAAACAAAGCTTCTGGATGACTATGAGAATTGTAATAAAGTTGGTAGAATTACCGACAATATGTAAAGTAAAAGGACACAAGTGCAACTAATGTGACATTTATTGTGGCAACGTTTCGCTCTCCAGGAAATTATCAAGCCATTACAAACAATACATGGACACAGAGGGTATATAAAGGCTCAGAGTGAGGTGCAATACTAGTGAGGTACCATTTTGATGTTCACTAGTGGTAGTAGTAGTAGTAGTAGTGGTTATGGAAAATTTTCTAGGGGTGATTACCTTTATGTACTTCAACATTACATGCTTACAAGTAAACTCATTGGGAGACAACCATATTGTTTACTGCAGTCACCCCGTGTAGACATGTGAGAAAACTTAACCACCCCTGGTCACGGCAAGTGGTTCCTTTGACCTCACAATCTTATCCATATCTATCCGAGACCAGTATGGATTGGATAGCACCCACAAGTACGGTGCTACTAATTAATTGTAGACTGTATAGATTATATTAGGGTAGCTGAATGAAGGGGGGGGGGTAGGTTACACATGGATATACCCATCAAGGAAAAAACACTTGTACATAATCTCTCCACTTACCAGATATTCTCTGGTGTTCATTTGATGTAGCTGGATCACTCATAACCTATCCAATTACAACATACCTAACTGGCCAGTATCAGTCTGCTATAACTAGAAGGGTTACTTAACTGTGGGTGACTGATACTCCTTATTTCCTCCATTCACCATCTCATTTCGATGTCCTGCTACACCGACACAGTTCTTATTCCAGCAGGACGAGGTATCCGTTGGTTTGTCCCGGTTTAGAAGTCGTGCTTCCATAAAGCTTCACTATCCTCGGTACGAGAATCATGCATTCACTCGGAGCAGGGCGATCTATTTCTCATCCCGCATTCTCTTAACTCAATGTTATTATCACTGATTACATTACCATTCACAAGACAATTTAACGTCTCATAATTATTATACACATTAGAGGTCACTCCATTAAGATCTGAGGCCGATGAGTGAGGATTAAGACACGGGTATTTCCCCTGGACACACACAATGGCTGCGCACCAGTCACCCGGTCAAACCATTATTCACTAATTTTACCACCTTTTTACGGTGGTCCCGTAAATCACGTTCCCTCACTCTTCACCAGGAACAGTTACGACACTTCCTATTATGAAATGAGGCCTATATTAATCCTTAGGCCGCCGTGAATGCCAATTTCCTGGTTCCATGCTTTCCCAGCCTCCTCACCACATTCAAAACACTCCCGCCTCCCCCATGGCCCGAGTCGACCTATACCCCCGCACATCCGCAAAGGGAACTCTTGGTTCTATCCTATTGTCAAATACATTTTTGACTCATATCGACACATTAAACACCTATTAGGCGCTATAGCTTCGGAAAATCAAAAATTTTCCACACTGCGGCCGGGCGGAGGTTGTTGCTAGACGACTTACATAATGTGGAGTACAATTTTCCCATCTTCACTGGCCACCTGGCTTGGGAACTCCAACATTGGTACTTACATAATCACCCATTAATTCTTTCCACCTGTTAACTCCTCAGGTAGGGCTCCATCCAAAGCACACTCAAGCCTCCATGCTTCTGGTATTAACAATTTCCCTCTTATTGTAAGGTGTGACACTAAGTCTATACTCTCGGGGCTAATTTGTTGGGCATACTGGAATTATGAGACTTTAACAATAACAAGTCTCTCTCAGTATCCCAAGTCAGCTCCAGCACATTACTGCATATAGGCACCAACTCCATGGCCATCCATATTTATTGATCCCTCAAAATGGACTAATTAGTGTTCCATTCTCTCAGGGGCATAAGCCTATGCTCCCTGGATTAATTTATTGGGCATACTGGAATTATGAGACTTTAACAATAACTAGTCTCTCTCAGTATCCCAAGTCAGCCCCAGCACATTACTGCATATAGGCACCAACTCCATGGCCATCCTATAATTAGTAGATAATTCTGGACGGTTGAGCTTCCACGGAAGTCGCACCCAGTAATATCCAGATTCAAATTTAACATCCTTCAGGTATTGTTCCTGAGTAAAGGAATCATTTGGACTTTCCTCATTTATATTAACCCTTTCAGGGTCCAAGGCCCAAATCTGGAGTCACGCACCAGTGTCCAAGAATTTTAAAAAAAAAAAATTTGTTATTTTTTCTTATGAAATCGTAGAGAATCTTTTTGTGAAGGTAATAAAACAAAAAGTACGAAATTTGGTGGAAAATTGACGAAATTATGCTCTCGCGAATTTTGATGTGTCAGCGATATTTACGAATCGGCGATTTTGCCGACTTTGACTCCCATTTTAGGCCAATTACATTATTCCAATCAACCAAATTCTTAGCTATTTCACTAGTATTACTTCTATTCTATCGATTGAGCACAAGAAATCGCCAAGTCAACTGTTTCAACTACAAAATAAAGTGATCGGAAATTGTTAATTTGGCCAATTTAACACAAAGTTCAAAATATTCCAATTTCAAAATAGGGTCCAGAATAAACAATGTAGGCATTCCTGGCACTAAACTAACATTTCCTCTGTTCATTAGTTATGTTTTGAGGCTTTACAAATAAATTCCATTTTGATTTTTTATTCACATAATGAATTTTTATTCACAATAAAAAATAGAAGATTTACTGTTATGCAATACTGTAATAATTGTATAAATATCATCACCATATTTGTGAATGTATATTAGACCCACCAGCTGACGTGTATTAGATGTGTGAGGTCGTTTGTTTACTCTTGAATATCGGCAAAAATTTAACATTTCCGCTACTTTGAGCTCAGTTTCAAGCCATTTCCAGTGCTAAAACCAATCAAAATCATCTCTATTTCTGTAATATGTCTTCCATTCTATCAAATGAGACCAAGAAATCGCAAATACAACTATAAAAAACATACGAAAAAACACTGCAAAGTTGCTGTTTTAATCGAAAAATCATGATTTCAGTTTTTTTCTCTCATTATACACAGTGTGCTGCAGGATCTGTTTTATGTGGTGCACACATACCACATAGATGTATTCTCTCATATCTAGGCCCAAATGTACCACTCACAGTTTATCAGAGTGAGCTGAGCTCATGGCGTAGATCTACGGTTTGGACACTCACCATAAAGCCGTAGATCTATGGGACGGACCCTGAAAGGGTTAATCCCTATGCTGTCCAGCTCCCACAAATTAGACTGGTTCAACATCAGAAGAATACTTGTACTGGGTTGACCTTTTATGAGCAAAACACCGTGACTGTATTCACTACTTCTAGTCATTATTACTAGGCGGTAGTCTGCCATATATTACATGGCCCATACCAGTGTTGAGGAGAGTGACGCCGCATGCTTTTGGATTTATGCCCTTTATCCTGAATTATTACACCAGCGCTGGCAAGGCTACCTCAGCTAGGCCATCATTATTGCCATTAGCTGCAACCTTTACATCAGTCACTGTAGTGTCAGGGTTATTAACATTATACACAAATAACCCGCACATAAAAGACAGAAGCTTACGACGACGTTTCGGTCCGACTTGGACCATTGACTTTGTCAATGGTCCAAGTCGGACCGAAACGTCGTCGTAAGCTTCTGTCTTTTATGTGCGGGTTATTTGTGTATCGTTCCAGTCACGGTATTGTGCCTTTTTGTTATTTATAACATTATCATTATTGTCACCATTATTATAAGAATCACAGAAACCCTGCACATAACTGTATGGTGCCTTCCCTTGTTGCACTGATAGCAACTGTTCAATTTGGTATGACAATCCTTTACATTATGATTGTCTAGACATCTGATAAATCAGTCAAGTTCTTTCATTCTTTCCACTTTAATATCCCATGAATTATAGGCATTACAATTTTTAGTGAAATGAGTACCCTGGCAGAAGAGGCAGTCTCTCTTTTCCTTGCCTGACCTCTTATTAACTGGGTTACACTTACTGAGGTACTTATTCCTCTTACCTTGATGTGAGGAACCACTATTACTGATTCCTGACTTGATATGTGCCTATTTAACTCTTAACTAGGATTATTACCACTGGGATTATTTTTCCCTTTTGCGACTTGACAGATACTTCAGAGTCATTATGTGTTATATCCTTAGAACTGTTTGGCTGATTGGTCTGCAATTGAACAATTAATTCCTGCCGACCTAGTCTGATTTCC
The DNA here is from genome assembly GCF_038502225.1 of Cherax quadricarinatus. Lineage (NCBI taxonomy): Eukaryota > Metazoa > Arthropoda > Malacostraca > Decapoda > Parastacidae > Cherax > Cherax quadricarinatus. Next base: position 42,292,464 of record NC_091301.1, on the reverse strand, counting down.
TCCAGACCGTACTCTGGAGGTTTCGGCAAACCCACCCTTTGCATTAATAGGTTGACCAACTGCCTGGCTTACACCCTTTAATTTATTCAAAGCCTTACTTTTACAAGACAGTTTTTCTTCCAATTCGTAATGTTGATTAATTAAAACATTCATTTCCATTCCATCTGCACGATTCTCCAGCAGATCTCTTTCACAGTCTTTAAACCACAATTTGTACCAATCAAATCTACTCTCTAAAACATCTAAATATAACTTTAATTCATTAAGGTTCACGGTTCTTTGATTCACTAAATCAAATGCCTTCGTCACATGGCTTTTAATAGCCTGTAATGATGCTTTCATTACTCTAAAATTCACGGACTTGTCAGCCACATTAACTCCATTAGATCCAGTCATGGTTAGAGAATTATTAATCACTGATTATACAACTTAAGTAGGCGCCTTATAAGAGTAATTCTTGCACTTTACTCTTGTATAAATCCTATCCACTCATGTGCTAGCAATTTATTGGGCTAATTATCATCCATCACACGATCGATTAAACTTGTGCACCCTACACCCACTTCCTTCAATCAGTCACTTAATTATTAAGTAATTAATTCAATTAATTTTTTCACTGATTGCATCCGGTTCAGGAAGGACCAGCGGGCAGATATGGAAAATTTTCTAGGGGTGATTACCTTTATGTACTTCAACATTACATGCTTACAAGTAAACTCATTGGGAGACAACCATATTGTTTACCGCAGTCACCCCGTGTAGACATGTGAGAAAACTTAACCACCCCTGGTCACGGCAAGTGGTTCCTTCGACCTCACAACCTTATCCATATCTATCCGAGACCAGTATGGATTGGATAGCACCCACAAGTACGGTGCTACTAATTAATTGTGGACTGTATAGATTATATTAGGGTAGCTGAATGAAGGGGGGGGGTAGGTTACACATGGATATACCCATCAAGGAAAAAACACTTGTACATAATCTCTCCACTTACCAGATATTCTCTGGTGTTCATTTGATGTAGCTGGATCACTCATAACCTATCCAGTTACAACATACCTAACTGGCCAGTATCAGTCTGCTATAACTAGAAGGGTTACTTAACTGTGGGTGATTGATACTCCTTATTTCCTCCATTCACCATCTCATTTCGATGTCCTGCTACACCGACACGGTTCTTATTCCAGCAGGACGAGGTATCCGTCGGTTTGTCCAGGTTTAGAAGTTGTGCTTCCATAAAGCTTCACTATCCTCGGTACGAGAATCACGCATTCACTCGGAGCAGGGCGATCTATTTCTCATCCCGCGTTCTCTTAACTCAATGTTATTATCACTGATTACATTACCATTCACAAGACGATTTAACGTCTCATAATTATTATACACATTAGAGGTCACTCCATTAAGATCAGAGGCCGATGAGCGAGGATTAAGACACAGGTATTTCCCCTGGACACACACCATGGCCGTGCACCAGTCACCTGGTCAAACCATTATTCACTAATTTTACCACCTTTTTACGGTGGTCCCGTAAATCACGTTCCCTCACTCTTCACCAGGAACAGTTACGACACTTCCTATTATGAAATGAGGCCTATATTAATCCTTAGGCCACCGTGAATGCCAATTTCCTGGTTCCATGCTTTCCCAGCCTCCTCACCACATTCAAAACACTCCCGCCTCCCCCAAGGCCAGAGTCGACCTATACCCCCGCACATCCGCGCATGCGCAAAGGGAACTCTTGGTTCTATCCTATTGTCAAATACATTTTTGATTCATATCGACACATTAAACACCTATTAGGCGCTATAGCTTCGGAAAATCAAAAATTTTCCACAGTGGTAGTGACAAAAGTAATACAATATGGTAGAGCAATTAATTCATACATGAGTAAAGGGATATAAAAGCTATTACTTGGGTAACATAAAAATAGGTTGGACAAATATAGACTGGAAAGAGGCAGCTTGTTTCAGTGTTCACTCTCTGTAATGTACTTTGTGTAGTATAACAGGAGAGACTATGTGATGGCAGGGTTTGCTGTTTTCAGGAGGATTCTCGCTAAGACTTCAGAGATGGTGAAGCTGCCGTTGTTTTGTTTAACTGTATTCGAAACAGCAATCAGTGCTGGTTCGAGGCACTTGCATCTGCGGAAATTAGTTTCTTTGATCACTAATTGGGCGTCTCTGAATTTCATGAGATGATTGGTGGAATTTTGGTGTTGTACACAGGTGTTGTTCAAGTTATTGTTCCTACATGCGTAAATGTGTTCATTGAGGCGGGTGTCGAGGTTTCTTGCTGTTTCACCTACGTAAATCTTGTCACAGCCACCACAGGGTATAGTGTAAACTCCTGCATTGACTGGTTCATGGTGCTTGGATTTTGTCCTGGTTAGATCCTTTATTGAAGTGCTAGAAGCGATGGCGACTCTGGTGTTAGCTTGTGAAAGTACTTTTGAGACGTTCAGTGCAACCTGGCTGTTGGGAAGAATTATAACTTTGTTGGGAGTGGTGTTGATGTGTGGAGAATTAATGATCTGAAGAGCTCTTTTCTTGCAGTCTTTGATGAAAAAAGAAGGAAAATGTAACTCAGTGAATGTTTGGTGAATGTATGTACATTCCTCGTCAAGAAACTCAGGACTACAAATTCGGTATGCTCTTAGGAAAAACCCGATGATGATGCCTCTTTTGGTCTTGGTATCTTGACTGGAATAGAAGTGTGTGAGATCATTTTTATTGGTGGGTTTCCGATAAACTTGAAATCTTAGGTTGTTGTCTTTGTGAATGAGGACGTCGAGGAAAGGTAGCTTGTCATTGGACTCTTCTTCTAGTGTAAACTGGATCCCCAGTTCAACTGCATTGAGCCTTGCCTGAAGATCCCGTACATCAAAACGTTTTGGAGTTATTACGAGGACATCGTCCACATAACGTAACCAAGTGACACTTGAAGGGATGATGTTGGCGAAGTGTTCAGACTCTAGGTGTTCCATGTATAAGTTGGTTAGGATGGCACTTATGGGGGACCCCATTCCCATGCCATAGGTTTGTTTGTAGAGCTTGTTATTGAAAGAAAAAGTTGAAATTAACACAGAGTTCAATCAAGTCAACAAAATCTCCGGGAGGTAGAGGAAGATTAAGGTCCTGATTGACTTTATTTCGTAGAACCTCGATGGCTTTTTTGGTAGGTACTTTTGTGAAGAGGGAAGTCACATCCAAACTGCTTAGTTTCTTGTTACAGATGGAGAGGTTATGGATGCGGTTAAGAAGGTCGCCTGAATGTTTAAGATGAGCGGGGCTGATGGTCCCCAGAAGGCAGGAAAGATGTTTGGCAAGAACTCCGGCTAGTTTGTGTGGAGCACTGCCTATTCCTGACGTGATTGGTCTGAGAGGAATATTGTGTTTATGGGTCTTGGGTAAACCATACATGTGTGCTGGTTTAGGGTTGCTTGGTAACAAGTACAGAAGTTTCTTCCCTTCTCTAGTGCGTTTGAGTATTTGTCTGGTTTTGTATAGAAAATCTTTGGTGAGCGTCTCCCACTGTTGAGTGCTGATGGGTTCGTATGTAGATTAATCATTCAAAAGGCCCATCATTTTAGTGTTGTAGTCACTGGTGTTGAGTATGACGACTCCACCTCCTTTGTCGGCGGTGGTGACGATAATGTTGGTAATGTTGGGGTAGTTGGCGAGGTTCTTAAGGGCAGTAATGAGACCAATCATGTCAGGAATAGGCAGTGCTCCACACAAACTAGCCGGAGTTCTTGCCAAACATCTTTCCTGCCTTCTGGGGACCATCAGCCCTGCTCATCTTAAACACTCAGGCGACCTCAACCGCATCCATAACCTCTCCATCCGTAACAAGAAACTAAGCAGTTTGGATGCGACTTCCCTCTTCACAAAAGTACCTACCAAAAAAGCCATCGAGGTTCTACGACGTAATGTCAATCAGAACCTTAATCTTCCTCTACCTCCCGGAGATTTTGTTGACTTGATTGAACTCTGTGTTAATTTCAACTGCTTTTCTTTCAATAACAAGCTCTACAAACAAACCTACGGCATGGGAATGGGGTCCTGTAGTGATACTGCTCCTGTGGGGAGCAGCAGCAGGATAATACTGCACCACCTCTCGGGGCCCTTAACAACAACAACAGTTTGGTGTGTGTCATGGGCGCCAACACATGGTGTGTGATTCTCTTCTCTTCTATATATTAGTGATGCAGATTACATGGTGAGTTTAAATATGTGGCCTGTAGTTATAACTTTTCTCTTGACATATGCAAGACATCACCATCCCTGTAGAAGCCGTTATTAGATGTACTAGTCATTATATTTTGTTGTTGCAGAAGTACTATGAAGATTCTATGTTCAATAAAGCCTAGAGATAAGGCCTGTGTTTCTATCACAACAATTTATTGAACATAGAATCCTGGGCTACCTGGTGGTGATCCTGCGCTAGACTACATCACAACATAGAGCGTTTACTGAAACCTGAGAGGCTAGACTGTGACCCCAGCTTATCAACGGCTGCTCAGGAATGGAAGCACTGGTTTAAGACTTTCGAAAACTTCTTGGGAGCCCTTCCTAAAGAAGATCTAGATAAACTAAGTCTGCTCATCAATTTTGTGTCACCTAAGATATGAGGCTATTTCTGAGTGTAATACCTACGAAGATGCTATCAAAACCCTCAAGTCTCAGTATATTAAACCTACAAATGAAATCTTTGCACGCTATCGCCTTGCAACTCGCCGCCAGCAGATTGATGAATCCTTAGAATACCTTCAAGCACTGAAAATTTTAGGTAAGGACTGTCACTTCCAAGCAGTGACAGCTGCTCAGTATTGTGAAGAGTCCATCAGGGATGCTTTTATCAGTGGCCTGCAATCACCAATAATAAGGCAGTGTTTATTGGAGAATAAAACTCTCGACTTAGCCGTTGCCTTTGACCAGGCAAGAGCTCTAGATTCAGCCCAGAAGAATTCTGAAGTATACAGTACCACTCAGCCTTCTCGAGTGGTAAGTGCTGCAATTCCTGACCAAGACTCTTGCAATGAAGTTACTGTGGAACCTGCCTCAGTGACAGCAGCAGCAGGTATGGTGTGTTTCTTTTGTGGTTTTTCAAGACATCCACGTCCAAAGTGTCCTGCTCGTGAAGCAATGTGCCATAAATGCCACAAGGTCACTTTGCTAAAGTATGTTGTGCTAATGCATCAACAAGAGCTAGTGCCTCCACACATTCCAGTGATCATGCGACTCTAGCAACAGTGACTTCTGTGGCTACTCCAAATTCACTGTCAAAGGCAGTTGTGAAAGTATTCATGAAAGGAACAGAAGTAGATGGTCTTATTGATAGTGGCAGCTCAGAGAGTTTCATCAACCTTGACTTAGTTAAACACCACTCCTTGACTGTACATCACTCATCAGGTACCGTTCCCATGACATCAACATCTCTCTCTATTCAGACCTTAGGGTTTTGTAAGGTAAATCTCAGAGTTAATGGAAAGGATTATCAAGATGTACATTTAGCTATTCTGCCACAACTGTGCTCTGATGTTATCCTTGGTCAGGACTTTCAGAAGCTGCATGGTAGTGTCACCTTAACATAGGAGGTGAACTGCCTCCTCTTGTTGTCTGTGGACTTAGCACTTTAAGGGTAGACCAACCAAAGGTGTTTGCAAATCTTACCGCGGATTGCCATCCTATATCAGCTAAGTCACGCCTCTATTCTTATGAGGATCGGATGTTCATTGAGAAAGAAACTCAGAGGCTGCTGAAGGAGGGTATTATAGAACCGAGTAATTCCCCTTGGCGTGCACAGGTTGTTGTTGTTAAAGATGATTATAGGAAACGGAGACTGACTATCGATTACTCTGAGACAATCAACAAATTTACACTTCTTGATGGGTACCCTCTACCTCGAATTGATGATACAGTGAACAAAATTGCTCAGTACTGTGTGTTTAGCACAATTGATCTACAGAGTGCCTATCATCAAGTCCCTATAAGGAATGAAGATAAACCATACACAGCGTTTCAGGCTAGTGATGGCCTGTATCGTATCAGTTTACCAGAGTCCCTTTTGGAGTCACCAATGGGGTAGCCTGCTTCCAACGAATTATGGATTCACTCATTCAGGAAGAGCAACTCATGGGAACTTACGCGTATTTAGATAATGTTACCATTTGTGGCAAGACCCAGGAGGAACATGATGCAAACCTTGATAACTTTTTGGAAGCCGCCAAGAAGAAAAATATCAGTTACAATGAGGAAAAGTGCACTTTTTCAACTAAAAGGCTTAGCATCCTTGGTTATGTAGTGGAAGGAGGTTCAATATTCCCAGACCCTGAATGACTACGACCTCTATGGGAACTTCCAATGCCTCAAGACAAAAAGTCACTCCGAGGAACTCTTGGTCTCTTTGCTTATTACTCACAATGGATCTACAACTATTCAAGTAAAGTCCGCCCATTGAGTGCTACCACATTTCCTGTGACAAAGGAAGCAGAAGCCACTTTCCATACTCTCAAACAGGACATTGAAAACTCAGTAGTTCAAGCCATTGATGAGTCCCTACCATTCGAAGTGGAAACGGATGCATCTGACATTGCCATTGCTGCAGTCTTATCTCAGGTAGGACGACCAGTAGCCTTCTTTTCGAGAACTTTTCGAGGATCAGAGAAATGTTACGCTGCTGTAGAAAAGGAAGCCCAGGCCATCATAGAAGCAGTTTGCCACTGGAGACATTATTTAACTGGTAGACATTTCACCATAAGGACTGACCAACGGTCCATGATGTATATGTTCGACAAGAAGCACAAAAGTAGGATAAAGAATGACAAGATATTACGCTGGAGGATGGAACTATCGTGTTATGACTTTGATATTCTGTACCGACCGGGTCAAGAGAACATCTCACCTGATGCATTCTCTAGGTCCCACTGTGGAGCAGCATGTCATGATTTGCAATCACTCTCAGTGCTCCACAAGGCTTTGTGTCACCCAGGAGTTACACGCCTGTACTATTTTGTCAATTCAAAGAACATACCCTACTCAGTGGAAGATGTGCAACAAGTGATCAAGTATGTGCAAAGTGCAAGCCAAACTTTCATCAGCCAGAGAAGACTCATCTCATAAAATCCACCCAGCCTTTCGAGAGACTGAATATAGATTTCAAAGGACCTCTACCAAGCACAAATCAGAATAGGTATTTCCTTAACATAGTAGATGAATATTCAAGGTTTCCCTTTGTATTCCCCTGTGCAAATATGACTGCTTCAACTGTTATTAGTTGTCTTTCACAGTTGTTCTATATTTTTGGTATGCCAGCTTATATCCATTCAGACAGGGGATCCTCGTTCATGAGTAATGAACTTCAGGAGTTTTTGGCTAGCAAAGGTATTGCCTGCAGCAGAACAACAAGCTACAACCCTCAAGGCAATGGTCAAGTGGAGCGGTTCAATGGTACTATATGGAAGGCAGTTACAATGACATTGAAGTCGCGCAATCTACCTGTTCAACACTGGCAAACTATCCTACCTGATGCTCTTCACTCTATTAGATCATTGCTGTGCACAGCTACTAATGCAACCCCTCATGAAAAACTCCTCAACTATTCACGTCGTTCCTCTACGGGAGCCTCCGTGCCCACTTGGTTATGTCATCCTGGACCCGTTCTCCTGAAGAGTCACCATAGGATGAACAAGACGGATCCTTTAGTGGAAGAGGTAGAGCTCCTGCAAGCTAATCCACATTACGCCCACATTCGCTACCAAAATGGTGAAGAGACTACAGTATCTACAAGACATTTAGCCCCAGTTGAAATCCCCATTAGTGTGGAATCTCAAGATACACCAATAGATGTGAAAGATGCTTCGTTTTCTCCTGGAAAGCCCCTTGAGACTACCCCTACGGAAATAGAGGATTCTGCTCCAGCAGTTAGTCAAACCCCGCTGGAAAATATTGAACCGGGTGAAGAGGCTCAAGGGCTACGAAGGTCGGGACGTGTACGTCGCCCACCTAACAGTTTGGGAGATTACTGTCTCTGATATTTTAGAAGGGGAGGATTGTAGTGATACTGCTCCTGTGGGGAGCAGCAGCAGGATAATACTGCACCACCTCTCAGGGCCCTTAACAACAACAACAGTTTGGTGTGTGTCATGGGCGTCAACACATGGTGTGTGATTCTCTTCTCTTCTATCTATATATTAGTGATGCAGATTACATGGTGAGTTTAAATATGTGGCCTGTAGTTATAACTTTTCTCTTGACATATGCAAGACATCACCATCCCTGTAGAAGCCTGTTGTTGCAGAAGTACTATGAAGATTCTATGTTCAATAAAGCCTAGAGATAAGGCCTGTGTTTCTATCACAACAGGTCCCCCATAAGTGCCGTCCTAGCCAACTTATACATGGAACACCTAGAGTCTGAACACTTCGCCAACATCATCCCTTCAAGCGTCACTTGGTTACGTTACGTGGACGATGTCCTCGTAATAACTCCAAAACGTTTTGATGTACGGGATCTTCAGGCAAGGCTCAACGCAGTTGAACCGGGGATCCAGTTTACACTAGAAGAAGAGTCCAATGACAAGCTACCTTTCCTCGACGTCCTCATTCACAAAGTAGACAACAACCTAAGATTTCAAGTTTATCGGAAACCCACCAATAAAAATGATCTCACACTTCTATTCCAGTCAAGATACCAAGACCAAAAGAGGCATCATCATCGGGTTTTTCCTAAGAGCATACCGAATTTGTAGTCCTGAGTTTCTTGACGAGGAATATACATACATTCACCAAACATTCACTGAGTTACATTTTCCTTCTTTTTTCATCAAAGACTGCAAGAAAAGAGCTCTTCAGATCATTAATTCTCCACGCATCAACACCACTCCCAACAAAGTTATAATTCTTCCCAACAGCCAGGTTGCACTGAACGTCTCAAAAGTACTTTCACAAGCTAACACCAGAGTTGCCATCGCTTCTAGCACTTCAATAAAGGATCTAACCAGGACAAAATCCAAGCACCACGAACCAGTCAATGCAGGAGTTTACACTATACCCTGTGGAGGCTGTGACAAGATTTACGTAGATGAAACAGCAAGAAACCTCGACACCTGCCTCAATGAACACATTTACGCATGTAGGAATGATAACTTGAACAACGCCTGTGTACAACACCGAAATTCCACCAATCATCTCATGAAATTCAGAGACACCCAATTAGTGATCAAAGAAACTAATTTCCGCAGATGCAAGTGCCTCGAATCAGCACTGATCGCTGTTTCGAATACAATTAAACAAAACAACGGCAGCTTCACCATCTCCGAAGTCTTAGCAGAATCCTCCTGAAAACAGTAAACCCTGCCATCACATAGTCTCTCCTGTTATACTACACAAAGCACATTACAGAGAGTGAACACTGAAACAAGCTGCCTCTTTCCAGTCTATATTTGTCCAACCTATTTTTATGTTACCCAAGTAATAGCTTTTATATCCTTTTACTCATGTACGAATTAATTGCTCTACCATATTGTATTACTTTTGTCACTACCACCACTACTACTACTACCACTAGTGAACATCGAAATGGTACCTCACTAGTATTGCACCTCACTCTGAGCCTTTATATACCCTCTGTGTCCATGTATTGTTTGTAATGACTTGATAAAGCTCCCTGAGAGCGAAACGTTGCCACAATAAATGTCACATTAGTTGCACTTGTGTCCTTTTACTTTACTATGAGAATTATCAAGAGTGAGGAGTACCTTGAATGTAAGGCTTATGGTGTGCAGGTACAACATGACTGCAGGAATAAAGTGATGCTTAAACCAGTCAATAAATAATTCCTGTCATCCATGCTGACTGGTTTGACCTCCAAATTATTGGTAAGGTGGTTTTATCTACACTTTTCAAAGTACAAGGAGTCTTGGAGTGGTAAATAACCAAGGGCTTACACTTGAAATCACCTGATGCATTACTGCCAAGAAGCAAGGTGAAGCAATCCTTTCCTGCCTTGAATACGGGAGTATTTTTCTCTTGCTGACTGATTTAAATTCTTGTTGGGATTTTTTTCAAAACTCGCTCATCTCATCAACATTAAACATTTGCTGTAGCTCATAGACACCCTCAGAAATAATTTCCTGCACTTCAACAGGGAAATCGCTTGCTCCTGTGATCAGCTAAAGCACTTTCATCAGAAAACTTAATATTATGGAACCTATTATATAACTTGAAATTGTGGACATTAAAATGGTATAAAATACCGACAGGTTGTTAGGTAAGACACATATGCAACAGTTAGGTATCTTTATTCTGAAACGTTTTGCCTACATAGTAGGCTTCTTCAGTCGAGTACAGGAAAGTTGACAGAAGCAAAAGATACTTGAAGATGATGTAATCAGTCCATCACCCTTGAAGTTTTGAGGTGGTCAGTCCCTCAGTCTGGAGAAGAGTATTGTTCCATAGTCTGAAACAATATGGAATTGAAGTATGTATGTACAATGTTCGCCAAGACCATAGTCCTGGCATAGATCTCAATCTTGTGATGACCTGTCTCTGGCTCCCGAGGGAGAAAGGTTTCTACAATGATGCAATGTATGCTGCTCAAGCACTCTTCTGGCCAGTTCAACTGGTGCATCTCATATGTACTCCTAATTATGGACACTAGCGAGGAGGAAGATATGTCGTTATCATGGGTAACAGCTTGTCTGGTAAGTTGACTCCATGGTACACTAGTGTGGCAGAATTCATCTCTGGGTCCTCTTCGGGAGGGAATATCACTCCTAGTTGCCTGCGGAGTGTCTCAGTAACTTCGCACTCCAGAAGATAGTGTGTTAGGGGCTGCTGGACAACGTGCTGACAGTACTGGCACATTTCCTCCTCAGCCTTGTCTACCATCATCTTGGCTGTGGGAAAGCCCAAATGAAGCCGATGGATGGCGGTACACTGCTCTCTGGACCAGCTTCTATCATATGGAGGGGGTTCTCCCTGAGTCGCTGCTCGGTACCACTGTCGAGACTGGGTATCACCTAAGACCTCCCCCATAAGTTTCATGGCTCTGGCAGCCACCAGTTTTTTCTGTCCTAGGCTGATGGGGACAGTAATGCCAACATGTGGATAGTCTGTTGCTGCCTTGGCTGCATCATCTGCCGCCTCATTTCTCTGGATGCCAGCATGGCTGGGGATCCAGTTCAATGTCGATCTGTTACCCTGAACTTCTAAGGCTGTCATTATGCTCAGGATCAATGTGATGAGGTGAACATTGTCCTGTGGTTGAGGATGGGAGAGGGCATTGATTGCAGAGGTGGAATCAACATGTATGACAGGTCAGAGTTAATGTCGTAGGGCATGTGACAATGCCTGCTGAATCGCCACCAGCTCAGCTTGAAGGATCGTGCAGTGGTCAGGGAGTCGCCAGCCTTGTGTGTGGCCATTGTGGTACAGTTCAGCTGCTGCTCTCTTCCTGTTAGGGTCGATAGAACCATCTCTGAAATACACTGCACATGTGCCTCCCTCTGCCATTGCCATGCTTGTCTCAGCATGATTGCTGAGGGTGTCTTGACTGCAGAGACGCTTAGAGATGGGTAGCTGCATGATGCAAACATCGGCTGGATCTGGGCACCAGGGAGGTGGTGGATGGTACCCAGCAACAGGAAGGTCACAACTCTTCTCAAGGAGTAGTTGTATAGGCAGCAGCTTCTGCCCAGCAGCACAAAATGAACGAATCCAGTAGTCCATGAAGAGTGTGGGATCTTGTGTCATGGTTGTCAATATCCGTCTCCTTAGTGGGATACCTTGCTGCCGGTGCAGAATCGTGGCTACTTTGCAGGCGTTTATGTATCTTACTCTGTCAGCCAAGGAAGCCAGGCCTCAGATCTGAGACATACTGTGGTCCAGATGGGGGCCCCAAGCATAGTTCTTATCGCCTGGTTTTGTATGACCTCCACCCTTTGCCTGCTCTGCGGGAAGAGATGAGCTAACGCGGTGCACTGTAGTCAATGAGCGAGTGTATAGCTTGTATATAGTACAAGCGAAGTACATCTTTGCTTGCCCCTGCACGGTGCTTTTACACGATATTCCAGAGGTAAAGTTGCTAAACAATGGAGACCCCACACACCTGTTGGGTGGCTGCCTCGACCTTACTTTCAGGTCAAGACAACTCGCAGCAGGAGCCACATGGGAAACGCATCCTCACCTTGTCAGTGACCACTTTGCAGTGATCACCACCTTCAACATCAACAGGCCTCCCACAGTTATGCTGCCTCCTGGATGGGATGTAAAGAGGGCCAACTGGAAGGTGTTCCAGGATTATCTTCATGGCTGGTGGTCCACATACTATCTGAAGACTGATACAGCTGAACAGGAGCTAATCACTGTTCTGATCCAGGCAGCAGTGCGTGCAATTCCAAAGAAGTCCGCAGGACGCACTCGTAAAAGAGACTGGTGGTTCTACAACGAGGAGGTGCGGGAGCAGAACCACTACATCAACTCTCTTAGGAAGCTATACAAGCATAACCCTATGGCAGAGAACAGGAATACTCTGAGAGCCATTGTGCAGCATGCCCGCAGTCTCTCTCTCTGAGTAAAAACTGAGAAATGGCTGGAGTGGTGCTCAACATTCAGGCATCACACCACCTTATCTGAGATATGGGGCAAGCTCAACATAACAACTGGCAAGAGCAAGCCGAGGCCATCAGCACACCTGAACCCATCCCAGGAAGCTGAGAAACTAGTGGAGCTTTTCACTTCCAGGGGAGCCTCCACTCAGCTCCCACAGGACATCCGGAATATACAGATGGATCTTCTGCCACAGCGCCAGCTAACGATACAAGCTACATGTGAGTCGGAAGATGTGACCGATGAAGACCCCACAGACTTGGAACTCCCACGTGCCATTAAGAAAACAGGTGACACTGCCCCGGGCATCGATGGTGTTACGTACTCCATGACTGCATGGGCTGGGCAGAGTGGATGGGAGGCCATACTAGATGTCATTAACAAGTCGTGGAGGGCCAGGACACTCCCAGCAGCTTGGAAGAAAGCTACCATCGTACCAATTCCAAAGCCCAAGGACCCAGGCAGTATGAGACCCACATCGCTGACCAGCTGCTTAGCCAAGACTGCTGAGAGGATGGTGTTAAACCGCCTCCTATGGAAACTTGGACCCTCTCATCATAACATATTTGGCTTCACCAAAGGAGTGGGTACAGCAGAGTGCATAACCACTCTACTAAGCCAGATTGCTGATAGTAACAAAAAACCTAGTATCGTCGTCTATCTCGACCTTGAAAAGGCATTTGAGCTAGCCAGCCCCACAGCAATTCTGGCAATACTAGCTCGGAAGGGAATCAAAGGACGCCTCCTGGCCTGGATAGAGTCCTACCTTAGGGGCAGGCAGGCCTGTGTCAGCTTTCAGGGACACTACTCTTCCTTTAAAACCCTGGAAAATGGTACGCCACAAGGTGTGCTCAGTCCTACCCTGTTCCACATCCTTATGCAGGAACTTGTGAGCCTTCCCTTTCATAGTGGTACACAGCTCCTCAGCTATGCTGATGATCTTGCACTCATAGTGAATGGGAAAGGCAATTTAGAGCGACAGGCTCAGAGAGCTTTGGACCTAATTACGCAGTCTTGCAAGGAACTAGGCCTCAAGATCTCAGCCGAGAAATCTCTTGCAATGATGTTCAAGGGACCAGATCCTGTGAATAGATTACGTATTCAGGATATAGAACTTGAGTGGACAGGCTCCTACCTGTACTTGGGAATCTACATTGATAAAAAGCTGACCTTTCAGAAACAGGCCGAGTATGTCAGGTCACATGCTCTACTCAGACTCAACGCCATGAGAGCCATGGAGTTGAAGTGACAGGATGGAGCCTTATATAACACCAGGAGGTGATATGTAGGCCACTAGTAGAGGTAAGAATGTAGTCGTTGGAAGGTCAGGTCCCTCTCAAATCCAGCCATTCTCACTAGTAGACTTCTACTATGTTATTTTTTAAAGACACTGGGAACAACTTGAGAGTCACTGGACCCCCTGTCGCACAAAATATCTGTCCAGAGAGCTCTGTTTCTGGCATTTCTTTAAGATTTGTCTGAAGTGGGACACAACACTGTCATTGTACATGCTGCCAATACGGCCTGCAACACTTTGTTAGGGTGAAGTTCATCCATAAATGTTTGCACTTCAGTCCACTTTGCACAAATGTCCTTAACCTTTGAAGAAGGCACCTTCCTCCATCTCTCTTCCTCCTCCTCCTCTGCAGCAATTTCCAGTGCTGCGATCTCTTGCTGTTGCAGATGAAGCTCTTGCAGCTCTTCAGTGGTTAGCTCTTCCCTGTGGTCCTCCACCAACTCTTCCACATCCTTGCCACTCACCACCAACCCCAGGGACTTCCTCAATGCCACAATAGATTCCACAACTGGCATAGGCTCCTTAGGGTCAGCCCCAAACCCTTCAAAATCCCTCTCTTGTACACATTCTGGCCACAATTTTCTCCAAGCAGAATTCAAAGTTCTGCAAGTCACTCCTTCCCAAGCCTTACCTATAAGGTTTATGCAAGTGAGGATATTGAAGTGATCTTTCCAGAACTCTCTTAGGGTCAATTCAGTGTCTGAGGTCACTTCAAAGCACTTTTGAAACTGCTTTGGTGTACAGTTTTTTGAAGTTTGAAATGACCTGCTGGTCCATGGGCTGGATGAGAGTTGTATTAGGGGGCAAGAACTTCACCGTGATGAAACTAAACTCCTCCACTATTTGCTCTTCCAAGTCTGGAGGATGAGCAGGAGCATTGTCCATGACCAGGAGGCACTTAGAGTGGCTATTTATTTTCCAGGAGGTATTTTTTCACACTGGGGCCAAACACTTCATTAAACAAATCTTGTGACCCATGCCTTATTGTTAGCCTTCCACATCACACACAAATTACTCTTGGCGACACCGTTTTTCTTGAACACATTGGGATTTTCAGAGTGATACACCAGTAAAGGCTTCACTTTGCAATCCCCACTAGCATTACTACAAAACATGAGTAAGCCTATCCTTCATTTTCTTGTGACCTGGGAGTGCCGTTTCCTCCTGCGTGATGTAGGTCCTCTTTGGCATTTTCTTCTAAAAGAGGCCTGTTTCATCACAATTAAACACATGTTGGGGTTTGAATTCTCCAGTGTCTATGTGCTCCTTAAACTCCTGTACAAACTTCTCAGCTGCTTTTTTGTCAGAACTGGCAGCCTTACCATGCCTTATCACACTGTGAATGCCACTACACTTCTTAAATCTCTCAAACCAACCTTTGCTGGCCTTAAAATCACAAGCATCACCACTTGTTGCAGGCATTTTCTTTACGAGATCGTCATGCAACTGCCTTGCCTTTTCACATATTATCGACTGCATAATACTATCTCCTGCTAACTGTTTTTGGGTAATCCACACCAACAATAACCTTTCCACTTCGAGGATTTGCGATCTCTTTTTTGTCAGCATATCTACCCCTTTTGCAACAACAGCACACTTTATTTCCTTTCTCTTCACCACGATCAAAGTGATGGTTGAATGGAGTTTGCCATACATCCTGGCAAGTTCTGTAACACACACTCCGCACTCATATTTTTCAATGATTTCCTTCTTGAATTCGATCGTGTTCCTTGCTTTCTTTACCAAAGGGTTTGCACTAGCTTTCCTTGGGCCCATGGTGGCTTATTTAGCAGTTGCAAGCACAAAAAACAATGGATTATAATGAAATGTATTGATTGAACCCGCAGGGTGATGGTCACGTGCTGGTAAACAATGGCACACTGTGTGTGAATGGTGCAGGAGACTGGCTTTGTGTGCATGGTGACGGGCAGATGGGTACCGGATGGTTGCGAGGCTAAATTTTGCAGAAAAAACTTGCCGAAACTCAATGCCGACGAAACTCGGGGTTCCACTGTAGTATATATATATATATATATATACAGTGGACCCCCGGTTAACAATATTTTTTCACTCCAGAAGTATGTTCAGGTGCCAGTACTGACTGAATTTATTCCCATAAGGAATATTGTGAAGTAGATTAGTCCATTTCAGACCCCCAAACATACACGTACAAACGCACTTACATAAATACACTTACATAATTGGTCACATTCGGAGGTGATCGTTATGCGGGGGTCCACTGTATGTATGTATGTATAATGTATATATGTATATATATATATATATATATATATATATATATATATATATATATATATATATATATATATATATATATATACACACACTTCTACTTACACTTAGGTCACACTACACATACATGTACAAGCATATATATAACACCCCTCTGGGTTTTCTGCTATTTTCTTTCTAGTTCTTGTTCTTGTTTATTTCCTCTTATCTCCATGGGGAAGTGGAAGAATTCTTCCTCTGTAAGCCATGCGTGTTGTAAGAGGCAACTAAAATGCCAGGGGCAAGGGGCTAGTAACCCCTTCTCCTGTATATATTACTAAATGTAAAAGGAGAAACTTTCGTTTTTCCTTTTGAGCCACCCTGCCTCGGTGGGATACAGCCAGTGTGCTGAAAGAAGAAAAATACACCTTCCATCCGACTTACGACCTGCTCGACAAACGAACATTCGACTTATGACCGTCTATTCTATGCCAAATTTCTGGGAAATAAACAACTGTTTGTGTTGAACACAGTGTTTATCCTAAACCTTACAGTATAAAATACAGTACTAACAGCATAAAAAGTAAAGTAAAACATGAAATACCAAAATAAAACAATAAAATAAAGTCATTACAAAAATGTGATGTTGATATCCAATAGTAAGGTTCGCCTTACGTCCATTTCGACTTACTACCAGTTTGTCAGAACCTAACTCGGTCGTAAGTTGGATGGTACCTGTATATATATATATATTAATCCGTTCCTGGAGCCGTTACTATAAACGAAATTTACGATTTAAGAATCAATTTTCCCCATAAGAAATAATGTAAATACAATTAATCCGTTCCTGACACCCAGAAGTATTAAAACAAAAAAATTTTTAACATGAAATATACATGTAATACATAAACAATACACTTACCTTTATTGGAGATTCTTCTTAGTGTATGGGAGACTGGAGGAGGAGAGAGAGTGGATTGTTTATAGTTTGGAAGGGGAATCCCCTTCCATCAACACCTCAGGTACCATTTGCTTTTCTGGGGTTGTTTCTCTTCTCTGTTTCTTAATGCCACTAGGACCACCTTGAGAGTCACTGGAATCCTGTCTCACAAAATAACTGTGGAGAGAGCTCTGTTTCTGGCATCTCTTTAACACTTCCCTAAAATGGCACAAGACTTTGTCACTGTACATGTTGCCAACCTGGCTTGCAACAACCTTGTTAGGGTGATGTTTCTCCATAAAGCTTTCCATCTTACCCCACATAGTAAAAATCTCTTTAATTTCTGAAGAAGGCACCTTCTTCCATCTCTCTTCCTCCTCCTCTGCAGCAAGATTCTGAGCTGCGATGTGTTGCTCTTCCTGCTGAAGCTCTTGCAGCTCCTCAGTGGGGAGCTCTTCATTGTAGTCTTCCACCAATTCTTCCACATCCTCCAAACTCACATCCAACCCCATGGAACTCCCCAGTGCCACAATTGATTTTACAACAGACATAGGCTCATTAGGATCAGTCCCAAATCCTTCAAAATCCCTCTTGTCGACACAATCTGGCCACAATTTTCTCCAGGCAGAGTTCAAAGTCCTGGCAGTCACTCCCCCCCAAGCCATACCTATAAGGGTTATGCAGTGGAGGATGCTGAAGTGTTCTCTCCAAAATTCCCTTACCTGCAGAGATACCTGCAGAGAGTTCCGGGGGTCAACGCCCCCGCGGCCCGGTCTGTGACCAGGCCTCCTTAGGTCAGTGTCCCAGGATGCGACCCACACCAGTCGACTAACACCCAGGTACCCATTTTACTGATGGGGAACATAGACAACAGGTGGAAAGAAACACGTCCAATGTTTCTACTCTGGCTGGGAATCGAACCCAGGCCCTCACCGTGTGAAGCGAGAGCGTTAACCACCAGACCACCAGGGGATTTCAAAATGAAGCCTTAGGGTCAAGTGAGTGTCTGTGGTCACAGTCAAGCACCTGTGAAACATTGCTTTTGTGTAGAGTTTTTTAAAGTTTGCAATAACCTGCTGGTCCATGGTTTGGAGGAGAGGAGTGGTATTCGGGGGCAAGAACTTTACTGTGATGAACCCAAACTCCATGAAAATTAGGTCATCCAAGTTTGGAGGATGAGCAGGTGCATTGTCCATTACTAGCAGGCACTTGAGATCCAATTTCTTTTCCAGGAGATACTCCTTCACACTAGGGCCAAACACTTCATTGAACCACTCGACGAAAATTTCCCTCGTGACCCATGCCTTACTATTAGATTTCCAAAACACACACAATTTACTCTTCATAACATTGTTTTTCCTGAACACTCTGGGATTTTCAGAATGGTACATTAGTAATGGCTTCATTTTGAAATCCCCACTAGCATTAGCGCAGAACATTAGCGTCAGCCTGTCTTTCATAGGCTTATGTCCTGGCATTGCCTTTTCCTCTTGTGTAATGAAGGTCCACTTTGGCATTTTCTTCCAAAAGAGGCCTGTTTCGTCACAATTGAACACTTGTTCAGGTTTCAGTCCTTCAGGAAATGAGTGAGCTACTCAAGTCCCAATATGACTCAGTTTTTAGCAAGCCGCTAACCAGACTGAGAGTCGAAGATCAAAATGAATTTTTTATGAGAGAGCCACAAAATTTGATTAACACAAGCCTATCTGATGTTATCCTGACGCCAAATGACTTCGAACAGGCGATAAATGACATGCCCATGCACTCTGCCCCAGGGCCAGACTCATGGAACTCTGTGTTCATCAAGAACTGCAAGAAGCCCCTATCACGAGCCTTTTCCATCCTATGGAGAGGGAGCATGGACACGGGGGTCGTCCCACAGTTACTAAAAACAACAGACATAGCCCCACTCCACAAAGGGGGCAGTAAAGCAACAGCAAGGAACTACAGACCAATAGCACTAACATCCCATATCATAAAAATCTTTGAAAGGGTCCTAAGAAGCAAGATAACCACGCATCTAGAAACCCATCAGTTACACAACCCAGGGCAACATGGGTTTAGAACAGGTCGCTCCTGTCTGTCTCAACTATTGGACCACTACGACAAGGTCCTAAATGCACTAGAAGACAAAAAGAATGCAGATGTAATATATACAGACTTTGCAAAAGCCTTCGACAAGTGTGACCATGGCGTAATAGCGCACAAAATGCGTGCTAAAGGAATAACAGGAAAAGTCGGTCGATGGATCTATAATTTCCTCACTAACAGAACACAGAGAGTAGTCGTCAACAGAGTAAAGTCCGAGGCAGCTACGGTGAAAAGCTCTGTTCCACAAGGCACAGTACTCGCTCCCATCTTGTTCCTCATCCTTATATCCGACATAGACAAGGATGTCAGCCACAGCACCGTGTCTTCCTTTGCAGATGACACCCGAATCTGCATGACAGTGTCTTCCATTGCAGACACTGCAAAGCTCCAGGCAGACATCAACCAAATCTTTCAGTGGGCTGCAGAAAACAATATGAAGTTCAACGATGAGAAATTTCAATTACTCAGATATGGTAAACATGAGGAAATTAAATCTTCATCAGAGTACAAAACAAATTCTGGCCACAAAATAGAGCGAAACACCAACGTCAAAGACCTGGGAGTGATCATGTCGGAGGATCTCACCTTCAAGGACCATAACACTGTATCAATCGCATCTGCTAGAAAAATGACAGGATGGATAATGAGAACCTTCAAAACTAGGGAGGCCAAGCCCATGATGACACTCTTCAGGTCACTTGTTCTATCTAGGCTGGAATATTGCTGCACACTAACAGCACCTTTCAAGGCAGGTGAAATTGCCGACCTAGAAAATGTACAGAGAACTTTCACGGCGCGCATAACGGAGATAAAACACCTCAATTATTGGGAGCGCTTGAGGTTCCTAAACCTGTATTCCCTGGAACGCAGGAGGGAGAGATACATGATTATATACACCTGGAAAATCCTAGAGGGACTAGTACCGAACTTGCACACGAAAATCACCCACTACGAAAGCAAAAGACTTGGCAGACGATGCACCATCCCCCCAATGAAAAGCAGGGGTGTCACTAGCACGTTAAGAGACCATACAATAAGTGTCAGGGGCCCGAGACTGTTCAACTGCCTCCCAGCACACATAAGGGGGATTACCAACAGACCCCTGGCAGTCTTCAAGCTGGCACTGGACAAGCACCTAAAGTCAGTTCCGGATCAGCCGGGCTGTGGCTCGTATGTTGGTTTGCGTGCAGCAACAGCCTGGTTGATCAGGCTCTGATCCACCAGGAGGCCTGGTCTCAGACCGGGCCGCGGGGGCGTTGACCCCCGGAACTCTCTCCAGGTAAACTCCAGGTCAGCCTCTATGTACTCCTGGAATTCATGCACATATTTTTCAGCCACCTTGTGGTTCGAACTGGCAGCTTCACCATGCCTTATCACACTGTGTATGCCAGTACGGTTCTTAAATCTCTCAAACCAGTCTTTGCTGGCCTTAAATCCACTCACTTCACCACTATTTGCAGGCAATTTCTTTACCAAATCTTCATGCAACTGCCTAGCCTTTTCACAAATAAACGAAGTCATAAGAGTATCTCCTGCTAATTGTTTCTCATTTATCCACACCAATAATAACTTCCTAACCTCTTTCAGTACTGGTGATCTCATTTTTGTCAGCATAGTTACTCCCTTTGCAACAACAGCATCCTTTATTTCATTTTTCTTGGCCACTATGGAACATAAGGTTGTGTAGGGTTTCTTATACATCCTGGACAGTTCGGCCACACTTGTACCACTTTCATATTGTTCAATGATGGTTTTCTTAAATTCAATCGTATTTCTCACCTTCTTTACCACAGGCTTGGCACTAGGAGCTTTCTTTGGAGCCATGGTACCTTATTTAGTACTTGCAAGCACTAAAATAAATGGAATATTATGAAATATTTCGCTGGAGCACGCGAGGGGATCTTTGCTCACTGGTAAACAATGCCAGACTGGCTGCCGCCCTGGCCCACGCCGTGCGTACGCGTCCCGGACGAACTACGACTCGCGAGTCAACCTATGAAAAGCGAGTCCATGTTTATACGAAAATACCCCTATGACTGGCGAATTTTACGATTGCCGGGAACTACGAAAAGCGGGGGACCACTGTATATATATACAGTGGACCCCCGCATAACGATTACCTCCGAATGCGACCAATTATGTAAGTGTATTTATGTAAGTGCGTTTGTACGTGTATGTTTGGGGGTCTGAAATGGACTAATCTACTTCACAATATTCCTTATGGGAACAAATTCGGTCAGTACTGGCACCTGAACATACTTCTGGAGTGAAAAAATATCGTTAACCGGGGGTCCACTGTATATATATATATATATACAGTGGACCCCCGGTTAACGATATTTTTTCACTCCATAAGTATGTTCAGGTGCCAGTACTGACCGAATTTATTCCCATAAGGAATATTGTGAAGTAGATTAGTCCATTTCAGACCCCCAAACATACACGTACAAACGCACTTACATAAATACACTAACATAATTGGTCGCATTCGGAGGTAATCGTTATGCGGGGGTCCACTATATATATATATATATATATATATATATATATATATATATATATATATATATATATATATATATATATATATATATATGTCGTGCCGAATATGTAAAACTGGTCAATTAGCAAGAACTCATTTTAAATTAAGTTCTTTCTGAAATTTTCTCTTATACGTTTAAAGATATATTTTTTTCGTTAATGTTAATGTAAAAATTTTTAATTTTGTACCATAAGAATCTTAGAAAACTTACCTAACCTTATTATAACAAGAGCAATTTATTTTAGCCTAACCCAAATAAATATATCTTAAATACGTTTACAATAATTTAATACTAAACAAACACAATCAAATATATTTTTTTCATTAGGTTCAGAATGATTTTAGCGAAATTATTGCATACACAAATTTTCACTTGTCCTATATGGCAAGATGAGCGTTGCTATTTAAGCCAAGATCACAAGTTCTGCCTATTCGCATGCGTGAGCGTGTTTGATAGGAGTGAATGGAGACAAATGGTTTTTAATACTTGACGTGCTGTTGGAGTGTGAGCAAAGTAACATTTATGAAGGGGTTCAGCGAAACCGGCAGACCGGACTTGAGTCCTGGAGATGGGAAGTACAGTGCCTGCACTCTGAAGGAGGGGTGTTAATGTTGCAGTTTAACCCTTTCAGGGTCCAAGGCCCAAATCTGGAGTCACGCACCAGTGTCCAAGAATTTTCAAAAAAAAAATTTGTTATTTTTTCTTATGAAATCGTAGAGAATCTTTTTGTGAAGGTAATAAAACAAAAAGTACGAAATTTGGTGGAAAATTGACGAAAT
Organism: Cherax quadricarinatus; assembly: GCF_038502225.1. Lineage (NCBI taxonomy): Eukaryota > Metazoa > Arthropoda > Malacostraca > Decapoda > Parastacidae > Cherax > Cherax quadricarinatus. Next base: position 42,269,969 of record NC_091301.1, on the reverse strand, counting down.
TATGCTCTCGCGAATTTTGATGTGTCAGCGATATTTACGAATCGGCGATTTTGCCGACTTTGACTCCCATTTTAGGCCAATTACATTATTCCAATCAACCAAATTCTTAGCTATTTCACTAGTATTACTTCTATTCTATCGATTGAGCACAAGAAATCGCCAAGTCAACTGTTTCAACTACAAAATAAAGTGATCGGAAATTGTTAATTTGGCCAATTTAACACAAAGTTCAAAATATTCCAATTTCAAAATAGGGTCCAGAATAAACAATGTAGGCATTCCTGGCACTAAACTAACATTTCCTCTGTTCATTAGTCATGTTTTGAGGCTTTACAAATAAATTCCATTTTGATTTTTTATTCACATAATGAATTTTTATTCACACCAAAAAATAGAAGATTTACTGCTATGCAATACTGTAATAATTGTATAAATATCATCACCATATTTGTGAATGTATATTAGACCCACCAGCTGACGTGTATTAGACGTGTGAGGTCGTTTGTTTACTCTTGAATATCGGCAAAAATTTAACATTTCCGCTACTTTGAGCTCAGTTTCAAGCCATTTCCAGTGCTAAAACCAATCAAAATCATCTCTATTTCTGTAATATGTCTTCCATTCTATCAAATGAGACCAAGAAATCGCAAATACAACTATAAAAAACATACGAAAAAACATTGCAAAGTTGCTGTTTTAATCAAAAAATCATGATTCCTGTTTTTTTCTCTCATTATACACAGTGTGCTGCAGGATCTGCTTTATGTGGTGCACACATACCACATAGATGTATTCTCTCATATCTAGGCCCAAATGTACCACTCACAGTTTATCAGAGTGAGCTGAGCTCATGGGGTAGATCTACGGTTTGGACACTCACCATAAAGCCGTAGATCTACGGGACGGACCCTGAAAGGGTTAAAAACTGAAGTGTAAAGCACCCTTCTGGCAAGACAGTGATGGAGTGAATGATGGTGAAAGTTTTTCTTTTTCGGGGCTACCCTGCCTTGGTGGGAATCGGCCAGTGTGATAAAAAAAAAAAAAAAAAAAAAAAAAAAAAAAAAAAAAAAAAAAAAAAAAAAAAAAAAATATATATATATATATATATATATATATATATATATATATATATATATATATATATATATATATATATATATATATATATATTTTCCCAACAAGTCGGCCATCTCCCACCGAGGCAGGGTGACCCAAAAAGAAAGAAAATCCCCAAAAAGAAAATACTTACATCATCATTCAAAACTATCACTTCACTCACATAATCACTGTTTTTGCAGAGGTGCTCAGAACACAACAGTTTAGAAGCATATACATATAAAGATACACAACATATCCCTCCAAACTGCTAATATCCCGAACCCCTCCTTTAGAGTGCAGGCACTGTACTTCCCATTTCCAGGATACAAGTCCGGCTATATAAACTAACCGGTTTCCCTGAATCCCTTCACTAAATATTATCCTGCTCACACTCCAACAGATCGTCAGGTCCCAAATACCATTCGTCTCCATTCACTCCTATCGAACACGCTCATGCACGCCTGCTGGAAGTCCAAGCCCCTCACCCACAAAACCTCCCTTACCCCTTCCTTCCAACCTTTTCGAGGACGACCCCTACCCCGCCTTCCTTCTCCTACAGATTTAAATGCTCTCCATGTCATTCAACTTTGATCCATTCTCTCTAAATGACCAAACCACCTCAAAAACCCCTCTTCAGCCCTCTGACTAATACTTTTATTAACTCCACACCTTCTCCTAATTTCCACACTCCGAATTTTCTGCATAATATTAACACCACACATTGCCCTTAAACAGGACATTTCCACTGCCTCCAACCGCCTCCTCGCTGCTGCATTCACAACCCAAGCTCACACCCATATCAGAGTGCTGGTACTACTATACTTTCAGACACTCCCTTCTTTGCCTCCACAGATAACGTTTTCTGACTCCACATATACCTCAACGCACCACTCACCTTTTTTCCCTTATCAATTCTATGATTAACCTCATCCTTCATAAATCCATCCGCCGACACGTCAACTCCCAAGTATCTGAAAACATTCACTTCTTCCATACTCCTCCCCAATTTGATATCCAATTTTTCTTTATCTAAATCATTTGATACCCTCATCACCTTACTCTTTTCTATGTTCACTTTCAACTTTCTACCTTTACACACACTCCCAAACTCATCCACTAACCTTTGCAATTTTTCTTTAGAATCTCCCATAAGCACAGTATCATCAGCAAAAAGTAACTGTCAATTCCCATTTTGTATTTGATTCCCCATAATTTAATCCCACCCCTCTCCTGAACACGCTAGCATTTACTTATCTTACAACCCCATCTATAAATACATTAAACAACCATGGTGACATTACACATCCCTGTCTAAGGCCTACTTTTACCGGGAAATCGTCTCCCTCTCTTCTCCACACCCTAACCTGAGCCTCACTATCCTCATAAAAACTCTTTACAGCATTTAGTCACTTACCACCTATTCCATATACCTGCAACATCTGCCACATTGCTCCCCTATCCACTCTATCATATGCCTTTTCTAAATCCATAAATGCAATAAAAACTTCCCTACCTTTATCTAAACACTGTTCACATATATTCTTCAATGTAAACACTTGATCTACACATCCCCTACCCACTCTGAAACCTCCTTGCTCATCCGCAATCCTACATTCTGTCTTAACTCTAATTCTTTCAATAATAACCTTACCGTACACTTTTCCTGGTATACTCAGTAAACTTATTCCCCTATAATTTTTACAATCTCTTTTGTCCCCCTTCCCTTTATATAAATGGACTATACATGCTCTCCTCCAATCCCTACAATGTATATTATATATAATATATTCTAGGTAGTAGGTTGGTAGACAGCAACTGCCCAGGGAGGTACTATCGTCCTGCCAAGCGAGTGTAAAACTAAAGCCTGTAATTGTTTTACATGGTAGGATTGCTGGTGTCCTTTTTTCTGTCTCATAAACATGCAAGATTTCAGGTACGCCTCGCTACTTCTACTTAGGTCACACTACACATACATGTACAAGCATATATATACACACCCCTCTGGGTTTTCTATTTTCTTTCTAGTTCTTGTTTATTTCCTCTTATCTCCATGGGAAAGTGGAACAGAATTCTTCCTCCGTAAGCCATGCGTGTTGTAAGAGGCGACTAAAATGCCGGGAGCAAGGGGTTAGTAACCCCTTCTATTGTATATATTACTAAATGTAAAAGGAGAAACTTTGTTTTTTCTTTTGGGCCACCCCGCCTCGGTGGGATATGGCCGGTGTGTTGAAAGAAGAAAGATATACGTATGTGTATATATATATATATATATATATATATATATATATATATATATAGACAGTGGACCCCCGGTTAACGAACTTTTTTCATTCCAGTAGTATGTTCAGGTGCCAGTACTGACCGAATTTTTTCCCATAAGGAATATTGTGAAGTAGATTAGTCCATTTCAGACCCCCAAACATACACGTACAAACGCACTTACATAAATACACTTACATAATTGGTCGCATTTGGAGGTGATCGTTAAGCGGGGGTCCACTGTATATATATATATACACAGGAGGGCCCCACTTATACGGCGGGTTAGGTTCCAGGCTACCGCCGTAAAGCGGAAACCGCCGTAAAGTGGAACACCCTTTTTTTCCACTTACAAATGCATACAAACACTAGATAACAAGTTTACACTAACATATATTATGTTAGCAATAGAACCAGGCATCAAAAAACAATAAAAAAGTACAATACACACATAGTGCACTCATTACTTACCTTAAAATATTTATAGTCTTAATCTAGGGTGAGACAAGTAGTATTTATTGTAAGAAATCAAGTGTGGTATGTATGGTAGTCAGCCAGGCTACAATACCAGGCCAACCCACCCACACATACTATTCTATGATATTTAAGCATCCCAGAGCGATTAAATGTATATACAGTTCACTCATTACTTACCTTAAAATATAGGGTGAGATGAGTAGTATTTATTGTAAAAAATCAAGTGTGGTATGTATGGTAGTCAGCCAGGCTACCATACCAGAGAGAAAGAATGAGTGCATGAGAGAGGACAGGCGCAGAGTTATGTAAACAAACCAGGCGAAGGTAAGTTTTGTAAACAGTGTACACGTCTGGTTTGTGTACAAGTTACATTGTGTACAGGTTGTCTCTACATTGATACGGTAGAATAAATAAAGAAGAACACTCCCATTCTCATGTAACATCATTTTGAGAAGAAATGATGCTCTGAGTGAAGGCAATGGAAGTAAGTCACTGACTTTTTTGGGTTATCCTAGGTTCTCTACACATATGTTGTTATGTATCGTGTTTATTATATAATTTTGAAAAAAATATCACGGATGGATTAATGAAAATGTGTATATTAACGTAATATACAACATTTAATGATACACCGAGCTCAGACAGCATAAACAAACAAACAAACAAACTGAACAGGTTGTGGACGATCACTCGGTCAGGCGAAATAGACGGTATTAATACGTGTCCAGTTTTAGTTCATTCCTGTACATTTGTAAGAGTTTGTGAAACTTTTACCTTATATTTTTATTATTATTATAATAATTAAATCACGAAACAAATACTCTTACGCTGTGTACAAGTTAGTACAGAATTATAGCTATAAAGTGAAGGCATACGAAAGGAATATTTTTCTACAGTTATCCCTAGTAACAGGTGACGGGCTAGAGAAAACGTAATTCTTCCGACACTTCTACAAACCGTTTGGTAAACATCTCATATATATTTGTATAAATTTTTATACTGTGGGTGCATGTATCATGTTTGTGTGTTACATAATGTGTTTCTTATATAATTTTGAAAAAAATATCGTAGATTAGGGGAAATGTCTATATTAACGTAATATGCGACATTAATGAGCCCAAGAGATTATTATTATTACTATTATTATTATTATTATTATTGCATCAAGAGTAGAGAGACTCTTAGTGATTTTAATGTGTACCTATATGCCAGCACAGTAAGTTTATTTAGGTACAGGTGTACACAAGTTTAATTATCAAGTACAATACATATAAAATATACAATAACTTTAAAACACTTGAAATTTTGGAGAGTTTCCAGACATAATAAGGAGATGTGCTCAGGGAGAATGTAAACAAACTCGGTGGGCCGCTGTGACCGTATTAGAAAGACAGGTGGGGGGGGGCTGTATAGCGAGTTTTGGTCATAATTTGAAATGTCCGTATTAGCGGAACGCCGTAAAGTGGGGCCCTCCTGTATATATATAGATAATATATATAGATATATAGGTAATATATATATATATATATATATATATATATATATATATATATATATATATATATATATATATATATATATATATATATATATAGATATATATATATATACAGTGGACCCCCGCATAACGGACGCCTTGCATAGCGGACAATCCGCATAGCGGACGCTTTGATCGCTAAAATTTAGACGCGTCCAATGTGTGGCCTGAGCCACGCTCACATGTTCCGCGGGTGGCATTGTTTACCAGCCAGCCTCCGCGGTAACATCCAAGCATACAATCGGAACATTTTGTATTATTACAGTGTTTTTGGTGATTTTTTTCTGGAAAATAAGTGACCATGGGCCCCAAGAAAGCTTCTAGTGCCAACCCTACAGCAATAAGGGTGAGAATTACTATGGAGATGAAGAAAAAGATCATTGATAAGTATGAAAGTGTAGTGTGTGTCTCCGAGCTGGCCAGGTTGCATAATAAACCCCAATCAACCATCGCTACTATTGGTGGTACAGCTGCTGCTGCTGCTGTATCACCGTCAGCTGCTGCTGCACTGTCAGCTGCTGCTGCTGTACCACCGTCAGCTGCTCCTGCTGCTGTAGTACCGTCTGCTGCTGCTGTAGCATCATCTGCTGCTGCTGTAGCATCGTCTGTTGCTGCTGTTCCACCGTCAGCTGCTGCTGCTGCTGTAGCATCGTCTGCTGCTGCTGCAGCATCGTCTGCTGCTGCTGTAACATCGTCAGTTGCTGCTGTAGCATCGTCTGCTGCTGCTGTAACATCGTCAGTTGCTGCTGTAGCATCGTCTGCTGCTGCTGTAGCATCGTCTGTTGCTGCTGTAGCATCGTCTGCTGCTGCTGCTGCTGCTGTAACATAGTCAGTTGCTGCTGTAGCATCGTCTGCCGCTGCTGTAGCATCGTCTGTTGCTGCTGTAGCATCGTCTGTTGCTGCTGTACCACCTTCAGCTGCTGCTGCTGCTGTACCACCGTTGTTGGTGTGGCTTATTGAGAATACCAAGAAACAATTAACCCCAGAGGATTTGCCACCCAGGATAACCCAAAAAAGTAAGTGTCATCGAAGACTCTCTAACTTATTTCCATTGGGGTCCTTAATCTTGTCTCCCAGGATGCAACCCACACCAGTCGACTAACACCCAGGTGAACAGGGAAAATGCCTGGAACTAGTGCTCATATTGGTGAATTTAGAGCCAGCAAAGGTTGGTTTGAGAGATTTAAGAATCGTAGTGACATACACAGTGTGATAAGGCCTGTTCTGGAAGAAAATACCAAACAGGACCTACAGTACTCAGGAGGAAAAGGCACTCCCAGGACACAGTGTCTCATCAGTCATTGCTGCATCTTCAGTAAAGGTAAGTGTCATTTATTCTTCATTTAGTAGAGTAGTACATGCACAATATATATTGTGCATGTACTACTCTACTATTGTGCATGTATCCTTCTCTTTGTGTGCAGGAAAATGTATATTTCATGTGGTAAAATTTTTTTTTTCAAACTTTTGGGTGTCTTGCACGGATTAATTTGATTTCCATTATTTCTTATGGGGAAAATTCATTCGCATAGCGAACATTTCGCATAACAGCCAGCCCTCTTGCACGGATTAAGGTCGCTATGCGGGGGTCCACTGTATATATATATGTTGAGATGGTTTGGTCATTTAGAGAGAATGGATCAAAGTAGAATGACATGGAAAGCACATAAATCTATAGGGGAAGGAAGGCGGGGTAGGGGTCGTCCTCGAAAGGGTTGGAGAGAGGGGGTAAAGGAGGTTTTGTGGGCAAGGGGCTTGGACTTCCAGCAAGCGTGCATGAGCGTGTTAGATAGGAGTGAATGGAGACGAATGGTACTTGAGACCTGACGATCTGTTGGAGTGTGAGCAGGGTAATATTTAGTGAAGGGATTAAGGGAAACCGGTTATTTTCATATAGTCGGACTTGAGTCCTGGAAATGGGAAGTACAATGCCTGCACTTTAAAGGAGGGGTTTGGGATATTGGCAGTTTGGAGGGATATGTTGTGTATCTTTATATGTGTATGCTTCTAAACTGTTGTATTCTGAGCACCTCTGCAAAAACAGTGATAATGTGTGTGTGGTGAAAGTGTTGAATGATGATGAAAGCATTTTCTTTTTGGGGATTTTCTTTCTTTTTTTTGGGTCACCCTGCCTCGGTGGGAGACAGCCGACTTGTTGAAAAAAAAAAAAAATATATAAATAATATATATATATATATATATATATATATATATATATATATATATATTTTTTTTTTTTATTATCACACTGGCCGATTCCCACCAAGGCAGGGTGGCCCGAAAAAGAAAAACTTTCACCATCATTCACTCCATCACTGTCTTGCCAGAAGGGTGCTTTACACTACAGTTTTTAAACTGCAACATTAACACCCCTCCTTCAGAGTGCAGGCACTGTACTTCCCATCTCCAGGACTCAAGTCCGGCCTATATATATATATATATATATATATATATATATATATATATATATATACATGTATATATATATATATATATATATATATATATATATATATATATATATATATATATATATATATATATATATATATATATATATATATATATATACATGACTACTTTATTGTTTTATTTTGGTATTTCATGTTTTACTTTACTTTTTATGTTGTTAGTACTGTATTTTATACTGTAAGGTTTAGGATAAACACTGTGTACAACACAAACAGTTGTTTATTTCCCAGAAATTTGGAATAAAAAACACGGTCGTAAGTCGGATGGCAGGTTTATATATATATATATTCTTTCTTTCTATTTTCAACAAACCAGCCGTATCCCACCGAGGCAGGGTGGCCCACAAAGAAAAACAAAAGTTCCTCTTTTTAAATTTAGTAATTCATACGGGAGAAGGGGTTACTAGCCCCTTGCTCCCGGCATTTTAGTTGCCTCTTACAACATACATGGCTCATGGAGGAAGAATTATGTTCCACTTCCCCATGAAGATAAGAGGAATTAAACAAGAACAAGAACTAGAAAGAAAATAGAAGAAAACCCAAAGGGGTGTGAATATATATGCTTGTATATGTATGTGTAGTGTGCCCTAAGTGTAAGAAGAAGTAGCAAGATGTACCTGAAATCTTGCATATTTATGAGACAGAAAAAAGACACCAGCAATCCTACCATCATGTAAAACAATTACAGGCTTCTGTTTTACACTCGCTTGGCAGGACGGTAGTACCTCCCTGGGAGGTTGCTGTCTACCAACCTACTACCTAAGATATACATATATATATAAATCTTTCTTTTCTTCTTTCAACACACTGGCTGTATCCCACTGAGGCAGGGTGACCCAAAAGGAAAAACGAAAGTTTCTCCTTTTACATTTAGTAATATATTCAGGAGAAGGGGTTACTAGCCCCTTGCTCTCAGCATTTTAGTCGCCTCTTACAACACACATGGCTTACGGAGGAAGAATTCTGTTCCACTTCCCCATGGAGGTAAGAGGTAATAAACAAGAACAAGAACTAGAAAGAAAATAGAAGAAAACCCAAAGGGGTGTGTATATATATGCGTGTACATATATGTGTAGTGTGACCTAAGTGTAAGTAGAAGTACAGTGGTCCCCCGCTTTTCGTAGTTCCCGGCAATCGTAAAATTCGCCAATCATAGGGGTATTTTCGTATAAACTTGGACTCGCTTTTCATAGGTTGACTCGCGAGTCGTAGTTCGTCCGGGACGCGTACCCACGGCGTGAGCCAGGGCGGCAGCCAGTCTGGCATTGTTTACCAGTGAGCGAAGGTCCCATCATGTGCTCCAGCGAAATATTTCATAATATTCCATTTATTTTAGTGCTTCCAAGTACTAAATAAGCTACCATGGCTCCAAAGAAAGCTCCTAGTGCCAAGCCTGTGGTAAAGAAGGTGAGAAATACGATTGAATTTAAGAAAACCATCATTGAACAATATGAAAGTGGTACAAGTGTGGCCGAACTGTCCAGGATGTATAAGAAACCCTACAACCTTATGTTCCATAGTGGCCAAGAAAATGAAATAAAGGATGCTGTTGTTGCAAAGGGAGTAACTATGCTGACAAAAATGAGATCACCAGTACTCGAAGAGGTTGAGAAGTTATTATTGGTGTGGATAAATGAGAAACAATTAGCAGGAGATACTCTTATGACTTCGTTTATTTGTGAAAAGGCTAGGCAGTTGCATGAAGATTTGGTAAAGAAATTGCCTGCAAATAGTGGTGAAGTGAGTGAATTTAAGGCCAGCAAAGGCTGGTTTGAGAGATTTAAGAACCGTACTGGCATACACAGTGTGATAAGGCATGGTGAGGCTGCCAGTTCGGACCACAAGGCGGCTGAAAAATATGTGCATGAATTCCAGGAGTACATAGAGGCTGAAGGACTGAAACCTGAACAAGTGTTCAATTGTGACGAAACAGGCCTCTTTTGGAAGAAAATGCCAAAGAGGACCTTCATTACACAAGAGGAAAAGGCAATGCCAGGACACAAGCCTATGAAAGACAGGCTGACACTAATGTTCTGTGCTAATGCTAGTGGGGATTTCAAAGTGAAGCCATTACTAGTGTACCATTTTGAAAATCCCAGAGTGTTCAGGAAAAACAATGTTATGAAGAGTAAATTGTGTGTGTTTTGGAAATCTAATAGTAAGGCATGGGTCACGAGGGAAATTTTCGTCGAGTGGTTCAATGAAGTGTTTGGCCCTAGTGTGAAGGAGTATCTCCTGGAAAAGAAATTGGATCTCAAGTGCCTGCTAGTAATGGACAATGCACCTGCTCATCCTCCAAACTTGGAAGACCTAATTTTCGAGGAGTTTGGGTTCATCACAGTAAAGTATTTGCCCCCAAATACCACTCCTCTCCTCCAAACCATGGACCAGCAGGTTATTGCAAACTTTAAAAAACTCTACACAAAAGCAATGTTTCACAGGTGCTTGATTGTGATCACAGACACTCACTTGACCCTAAGGGAATCTTGGAGAGAACACTTCAGCATCCTCCACTGCATAACCCTTATAGGTATGGCTTGGGAGGGAGTGACTACCAGGACTTTGAACTCTGCCTGGAGAAAATTGTGGCCAGATTGTGTTGACAAGAGGGATTTTGAAGGATTTGGGACTGACCCTAATGAGCCTATGTCTGTTGTAAAATCAATTGTGGCACTGGGGAGTTCCATGGGGTTGGATGTGAGTTTGGAGGATGTGGAAGAATTGGTGGAAGACCACAATGAAGAGCTCACCACTGAGGAGCTGCAAGAGCTTCAGCAGGAAGAGCAACACATCGCAGCTCAGAATCTTGCTGCAGAGGAGAAGGAAGAGAGATGGAAGGTGCCTTCTTCAGAAATTAAAGAGATTTTTACTATGTGGGGTAAGATGGAAAGCTTTATGGAGAAACATCACCCTAACAAGGTTGTTGCAAGCCAGGTTGGCAACATGTACAGTGACAAAGTCTTGGGCCATTTTAGGGAAGTGTTAAAGAGACGCCAGAAACAGAGCTCTCTCCACAGTTATTTTGTGAGACAGGACTCCAGTGACTCTCAAGGTGGTCCTAGTGGCATTAAGAAACAGAGAAGAGAAGCAACCATTAAGAAACAGAGAAGAGAAGCAACCATTAAGAAACAGAGAAGAGAAGCAACCCCAGAAAAGCAAATGGTACCTGAGGTGTTGATGGAAGGGGATTCCTCTTCCAAACTATAAACAATCCACTCTCTCTCCTCCTCCAGTCTCCCATACACTAAGAAGAATCTCCAATAAAGGTAAGTGTTATGCTGTTAATGTTTCATTCATCACTTCCCATTGTATTGTTTATGTACTACATGTATATTTCATGTTAAAAATTTTTTTGTTTTAATACTTCTGGGTGTGAGGAACGGATTAATTGTATTTACATTATTTCTTATGGGGAAAACTGATTCGTAAATCGTAAATTTTGTTTATAGTAACGGCTCCAGGAACGGATTAATTACGAACAACAAGGGACCACTGTAGCAAGACGTACCTGAAATATTGCATGTGTATGAGACAGAAAAAAAAGACACCAGCAATCCTACCATCGTGTAAAACAATTACAGGCTTCAGTTTTACACTCACCTGGCAGGACGGTATTATCTCCCTGGGCGGTTGCTGTCTACCAACCTACTACCTAGGATATACGTATATATATAAATATATTAAATATATTAAACAACCACGGTGACATCACACACCCTAGGCCTTAGACAAGGATGTGTGATGTCACCGTGGTTGTTTAATATATTTACAGATAGGGTTGTAAGAGAAGTAAATGCGAGGGTCTTGGCAAGAGGCATTGAGTTAAAATATGAAGAATCACACAAAGTGGGAGTTGTCACAGTTGCTCTTTGCTGATGACACTGTGCTCTTGGGAGATTCTGAAGAGAAGTTGCAAAGGTTAGTGGATGAATTTGGTAGGGTATGTAAAAGAAGAAAATTAAAAGTGAATACAGGAAAGAGTAAGGTTATGAGGATAACAAAAAGATTAGGTGATGAAAGATTGGATATCAGACTGGAGGGAGAGAGTATGGAGGAGGTGAATGTATTCAGATATTTGGGAGTGGATGTGTCAGCGGATGGGTCTATGAAAGATGAGGTGAATCATAGAATTGATGAGGGGAAAAGGGTGAGTGGTGCACTTAGGAGTCTGTGGAGACAAAGAACTTTGTCCCTGGAGGCAAAGAGGGGAATGTATGAGAGTATAGTTTTACCAATGCTCTTATATGGTTGTGAAGCATGGGTGATGAATGTTGCAGCGAGGAGAAGGCTGGAGGCAATGGAGACGTCATATCTGAGGGCAATGTGTGGCGTGAATATAATGCAGAGAATTCGTAGTTTGGAAGCTAGGAGGAGGTGCGGGATTGCCAAAACTATTGTTCAGAGGGCTGAGGAAGGGTTGTTGAGGTGGTTCGGACATGTAGAGAGAATGGAGTGAAACAGAATGACTAAGTGTGTATCAGTCTGTAGTGGAAGGAAGGCGGGTTAGGGGTCGGCCTAGGAAAACTTGGAGGGAGGGGGTAAAGGAGGTTTTGTGTGGGAGGGGCTTGGACTTCCAGTGGGCATGCATGAGTGTGTTTGATAGGAGTGAGTGGAGACAAATGGTTTTTAATACTTGACGTGCTGTTGGAGTGTGAGCAAAGTAACATTTATGAAGGGATTCAGGGAAACCGGCAGGCCGGACTTGAGTCCTGGAGATGGGAAGTACAGTGCCTGCACTCTGAAGGAGGGGTGTTAATGTTGCAGTTTAAAAACTGTAGTGTAAAGCACCCTTCTGGCAAGACAGTGATGGAGTGAATGATGGTGAAAGTTTTTCTTTTCCGGGCCACCCTGCGCTGGTGGAAATTGGCCAGTGTGCTAATAAATAAATAAATAAATAAATATATATATATATATATATATATATATATATATATATATATATATATATATATATATATATATATATATATATATATATATACACATATATACAGTGGACCCCTGCATAACGATCACCTCCGAATACGACCAATTATGTAAGTGTATTTATGTAAGTGCGTTTGTACATGTATGTGTGGGGCTCTGAAATGGACTAATCTACTTCACAATATTCCTTATGGGAACAAATTCGGTCAGTACTGGCACCTGAACATACTTCTAGAGTGCAAAAATATCGTTAACCGGGGGTCCACTGTATATATATACAGGAAGGCCCCGCTTTACGGCGTTTCACTTTACGGCGTTCCGCTAATACGGACATTTCAAATTATGACCAAAACTCACTATACGGCTCCCCCCACCTGACTTTCTAATACGGTCACCGTGCCCCACCCTGTTTGTTTACATTCTCCATGAGCTCAGTAAGCACTAAGTCTCTCCATTTTGTCTGGAAACTCCAAAATTTCAAATGTTTTTAAAAGTTATTTCATATTTTATATATACTCTGATAATTATACTTATGTATACCTGTACCTAAATAAACTTACATACATCGAGTCATTTAAATGTCGTATATTACGGTAATATACACATTTTCATTAATCCATCCATGATATTTTTTTCAAAATTATATAATAAACACGATACATAACATAAAAAGATGATAAATACACCCCACAATAGAATAAATAAACATAAATATAAGATGTGGGAGCCACATAACTTGTACAAGTGACGCCAAGAATAACATTTTCTCTAATCTAACATAAGAGTAAATGTGTTACTGGGGGTAACTGTAGAAAATTATTCCTTTCGTATGTATGTAAGTAAGTTTATTCAGGTATACACAAATACAGTTACATAGATTATCATACATAACAACATACGTGTAGAGAACCTAGGATAACCCAAAAAAGTCAGTGTGACTTATTTCCATTGCCTTCACTCAGAGCTTCATTTCTTCTCAAAATGATGTTACATGAGAATGGGAGTGTTCTTCTTTATTAATTCTACTGTATCAATGTAGAGACAACCTGTACACAATGTAACTTGTACACAAACCAGACGTGTACACTTCGTTTGTTTACAAAACTTACCTTCGCCTGGTTTGTTTACATAACTGCGCCTGCCCCCTCTCATGTATTCATTCTTTCTCTCTCTCATTTATTCGTTTTATCTCATTTACTTACTCCTGACCCTACATTAAGACTACAAATATTTTAAGGTAAGTAATGAGTGAACTGTATATACATTTTATCGCTCTGGGATGCTTAAATATCATAGAATAGTATGTGTGGGTGGGGTGGCCTGGTGAGGCTATTACAATACATACCACACTTGATTTCTTACAATAAATACTACTTGTCTCACCCTAGATTAAGACTATAAATATTTTAAGGTAAGTAATGAGTGCACTATGTGTGTATTGTACTTTTTTATTGTTTTTTGATGCCTGGTTCTATTGCTAACTTAATATATGTTAGTGTAAACTTGTTATCTAGTGTTTGTATGCATTTTTAAGTGGAAAAAAAGGGTGTTCCACTTTACGGCGGTTTCCGCTTTACGGCGGTAGCCTGGAACCTAACCCGCCGTATAAGTGGGGCCTTCCTGTATATATATATATATATATATACACATATATATATATACATATATATATATATAAAATATATATATATACATATATATATACATATACATATATATATATATATATATATATTTATATATATTTATAAATATATATTTATATAATTTTTTTTTTTCAACAAGCTGGTCGTCTCCCACCGAGGCAGGGTGACCCAAAAAAGAAAGAAAATCCCCAAAAAGAAAATACTTTCGTCATCATTCAACACTTTCACCACACTCACACATTATCACTGCTTTTGCAGAGGTGCTCAGAATACAACAGTTTAGAAGCATATACGTATAAAGATGCACAACATATCCCTCCAAACTGCCAATATCCCAAACCCCTCCTTTAAAGTGCAGGCATTGTACTTCCCATTTCCAGGACTCAAGTCCGACTATAAGAAAATAACCGGTTTCCCAGAATCCCTTCACTAAATATTACCCTGCTCACACTCCAACAGATCGTCAGGTCTCAAGTATCATTCGTCTCCATTCACTCCTATCTAACACGCTCATGCACGCTTGCTGGAAGTCCAAGCCCCTCGCCCACAAAACCTCCTTTACCCCCTCTTTCCAACCCTTTCGAGGACGACCCCTACCCCTCTTTCATTCCCCTATAGATTTATATGCTTTCCATGTCATTCTACTTTGATCCATTCTCTCTAAATGACCAAACCACCTCAACAACCCCTCTTCTGCCCTCTGACTAATGCTTTTATTAACTCCACACCTTCTCCTAATTTCCACACTCTGAATTTTCTGCATAATATTTACACCACACATTGCCCTTAGACAGGACATCTCCAGTGCCTCCAACCATATCCATATATATATATATATATATATATATATATATATATATATATATATATATATATATATATATATATATATATATATATACATATATATATATATATATATATATATATATATATATATATATATACATATATATATATATATATATATATATATATATATATATATACATATATATATATATACATATATATATATATATTATTATTTTTATTTTATTATCACACCGGCCGACTCCCACCAAGGCAGGGTGGCCCGAAAAAGAAAAACTTTCACCATCATTCACTCCATCACTGTCTTGCCAGAAGGGTGCTTTACACTACAGTTTTTAAACTGCAACATTAACACCCCTCCTTCAGAGTGCAGGCACTGTACTTCCCATCTCCAGGACTCAAGTCCGGCCTGCCGGTTTCCCTGAATCCCTTCATAAATGTTACTTTGCTCACACTCCAACAGCACGTCAAGTATTAAAAACCATTTGTCTCCATTCACTCCTATCAAACACGCTCACGCATGCCTGCTGGAAGTCCAAGCCCCTCGCACACAAAACCTCCTTTACCCCCTCCCTCCAACCCTTCCTAGGCCGACCCCTACCCCACCTTCCTTCCGCTACAGACTGATACACTCTTGAAGTCATTCTGTTTCGCTCCATTCTCTCTACATGTCCGAACCACCTCAACAACCCTTCCTCAGCCCTCTGGACAACAGTTTTGGTAATCCCGCACCTCCTCCTAACTTCCAAACTACGAATTCTCTGCATTATATTCACACCACACATTGCCCTCAGACATGACATCTCCACTGCCTCCAGCCTTCTCCTCGCTGCAACATTCATCACCCATGCTTCACACCCATATAAGAGCGTTGGTAAAACTATACTCTCATACATTCCCCTCTTTGCCTCCAAGGACAAAGTTCTTTGTCTCCACAGACTCCTAAGTGCACCACTCACTCTTTTTTCCTCATCAATTCTATGATTCACCTCATCTTTCATAGACCCATCCGCTGACACGTCCACTCCCAAATATCTGAATATGTTCACCTCCTCCATACTCTCTCCCTCCAATCTGATATTCAATCTTTCATCACCTAATCTTTTTGTTATCCTCATAACCTTACTCTTTCCTGTATTCACTTTCAATTTTCTTCTTTTGCACACCCTACCAAATTCATCCACCAATCTCTGCAACTTCTCTTCAGAATCTCCCAAGAGCACAGTGTCATCAGCAAAGAGCAACTGTGACAACTCCCACTTTATGTGTGATTCTTCATCTTTTAACTCCACGCCTCTTGCCAAGACCCTCGCATTTACTTCTCTTACAACCTTATCTATAAATATATTAAACAACCACGGTGACATCACACATCCTTGTCTAAGGCCTACTTTTACTGGGAAAAAAATTTCCCTCTTTCCTACATACTCTAACTTGAGCCTCACTATCCTCGTAAAAACTCTTCACTGCTTTCAGTAACCTACCTCCTACACCATACACTTGCAACATCTGCCACATTGCCCCCCTATCCACCCTGTCATACGCCTTTTCCAAATCCATAAATGCCACAAAGACCTCTTTAGCCTTATCTAAATACTGTTCACTTATATGTTTCACTGTAAACACCTGGTCCACACACCCCCTACCTTTCCTAAAGCCTCCTTGTTCATCTGCTATCCTATTCTCCGTCTTACTCTGAATTATAACTCTACCATACACTTTACCAGGTACACTCAACAGACTTATCCCCCTATAATTTTTGCACTCTTTTATCCCCTTTGCCTTTATACAAAGGAACTATGCATGCTCTCTGCCAATCCCTAGGTACCTTACCCTCTTCCATACATTTATTAAATAATTGCACCAACCACTCCAAAACTATATCCCCACCTGCTTTTAACATTTCTATCTTTATCCCATCAATCCCGGCTGCCTTACCCCCTTTCATTTTACCTACTGCCTCACGAACTTCCCCCACACTCACAACTGGCTCTTCCTCACTCCTACAAGATGTCATTCCTCCTTGCCCTATATACGAAATCACAGCTTCCCTATCTTCATCAACATTTAACAATTCCTCAAAATATTCCCTCCATCTTCCCAATACCTCTAACTCTCCATTTAATAACTCTCCTCTCCTATTTTTAACTGACAAATCCATTTGTTCTCTAGGCTTTCTTAACTTGTTAATCTCACTCCAAAACTTTTTTCTTATTTTCAACAAAATTTGTTGATAACATCTCACCCACTCTCTCATTTGCTCTCTTTTTACATTGCTTCACCACTCTCTTAACCTCTCTCTTTTTCTCCATATACTCTTCCCTCCTTGCATCACTTCTACTTTGTAAAAACTTCTCATATGCTAACTTTTTCTCCCTTACTACTCTCTTTACATCATCATTCCACCAATCGCTCCTCTTCCCTCCTGCACCCACTTTCCTGTAACCACAAACTTCTGCTGAACACTCTAACACTACATTTTTAAACCTACCCCATACCTCTTCGACCCCATTGCCTATGCTCTCATTAGCCCATCTATCCTCCAATAGCTGTTTATATCTTACCCTAACTGCCTCCTCTTTTAGTTTATAAACCTTCACCTCTCTCTTCCCTGATGCTTCTATTCTCCTTGTATCCCATCTACCTTTTACTCTCAGTGTAGCTACAACTAAAAAGTGATCTGATATATCTGTGGCCCCTCTATAATCATGTACATCCTGAAGTCTACTCAACAGTCTTTTATCTACCAATACATAATCCAACAAACTACTGTCATTTCGCCCTACATCATATCGTGTATACTTATTTATCCTCTTTTTCTTAAAATATGTATTACCTATAACTAAACCCCTTTCTATACAAAGTTCAATCAAAGGGCTCCCATTATCATTTACACCTGGCACCCCAAACTTACCTACCACACCCTCTCTAAAAGTTTCTCCTACTTTAGCATTCAGGTCCCCTACCACAATTACTCTCTCACTTGGTTCAAAGGCTCTATACATTCACTTAACATCTCCCAAAATCTCTCTCTCTCCTCTGCATTCCTCTCTTATCCAGGTGCATACACGCTTATTATGACCCACTTCTCGCATCCAACCTTTACTTTAATCCACATAATTCTTGAATTTACACATTCATATTCTCTTTTCTCCTTCCATAACTGATCATTTAACATTACTGCTACCCCTTCCTTTGCTCTAACTCTCTCAGATACTCCAGATTTAATCCCATTTATTTCCCCCCACTGAAACTCTCCTACCCCCTTCAGCTTTGTTTTGCTTAAAGCCAGGACATCCAACTTCTTTTCATTCATAACATCAGCAATCATCTGTTTCTTGTCATCCGCACTACATCCACGCACATTTAAGCATCCCAGTTTTATGAAGTTTTTCTTCTTCTCTTTTTTAGTAAATGTATACAGAAGGGGTTACTAGCCCATTGCTCCCGGCATTTTATATATATATATAATATATGTATATATATATTATATATAGATATATAATATATATATATATTATATATATGTTGTGCAAATGGATGTTGTGCAAATGATAAGAAAGAGATGATTGTGGATGTTATGAATGAGAAGAAACTGGATGTCCTGGCTTTAAGTGAAACAAAGCTGAAGGGGGTGGGAGAGTTTCAATGGAGAGGAATAAATGGGATTAGGTCAGGGGTTTCAAATAGAGTTAGAGCTAAAGTAGGAGTAGCAATAATGTTGAAGGATAAGCTATGGCAGGAAAAGAGGGACTACAAATGTATAAATTCAAGGATTATGTGGAGTAAAATAAAGATTGGATGTGAAAAGTGGGTTATAGTAAGCGTGTATGCACCTGGAGAAGAGAGAAGTGTAGAGGAGAGAGAGAGATTCTGGGAAATGTTGAGTGAATGCGTGGGGAGTTTTGAATCAAGTGTGAGAGTAATGGTGGTTGGGGATTTCAATGCTAAAGTGGGTAAAAATGTTATGGAGGGAGTAGTAGGTAATTTTGGGGTGCCAGGGGTAAATGTAAATAGGGAGCCTTTAATTGAGCTATGTGTAGAAAGAAATTTGGTAATAAGTAATACATATTTTATGAAAAAGAGGATAAATAAATATACAAGGTATGATGTAGCACGTAATGAAAGTAGTTTGTTAGATTATGTATTGGTGGATAAAAGGTTGATGGGTAGGCTCCAGGATGTACATGTTTATAGAGGGGCAACTGATATATCGGATCATTATTTAGTTGTAGCTACAGTTAGAGTAAGAGGTAGATGGGAAAAGAGGAAGGTGGCAACAACAAGTAAGAGGGAGGTGAAAGTGTATAAACTAAGGGAGGAGGAAGTTCGGGCGAGATATAAGCGAATATTGGCAGAAAGGTGGGCTAGTGCAAAGATGAGTAGTGGGGGGGGGGGTTGAAGAGGGTTGGAATAGTTTTAAAAATGCAGTATTAGAATGTGGGGCAGAAGTTTGTGGTTATAGGAGGGTGGGGGCAGGAGGAAAGAGGAGTGATTGGTGGAATGATGAAGTAAAGGGTGTGATAAAAGAGAAAAAGGTAGCTTACGAGAGGTTTTTACAAAGCAGAAGTGTTATAAGAAGAGCAGAGTATATGGAGAGTAAAAGAAAGGTGAAGAGAGTGGTGAGAGAGTGCAAAAGGAGAGCAGATGAAAGAGTGGGAGAGGCACTGTCAAGAAATTTTAATGAAAATAAGAAAAAATTTTGGAGTGAGTTAAACAAGTTAAGAAAGCCTAGGGAACAAATGGATTTGTCAGTTAAAAACAGAGTAGGGGAGTTAGTAGATGGGGAGAGGGAGGTATTAGGTAGATGGCGAGAATATTTTGAGGAACTTTTAAATGTTAAGGAAGAAAGGGAGGCGGTAATTTCATGCACTGGCCAGGGAGGTATACCATCTTTTAGGAGTGAAGAAGAGCAGAATGTAAGTGTGGTGGAGGTACGTGAGGCATTACGTAGAATGAAAGGGGGTAAAGCAGCTGGAACTGATGGGATCATGACAGAAATGTTAAAAGCAGGGGGGGATATAGTGTTGGAGTGGTTGGTACTTTTGTTTAATAAATGTATGAAAGAGGGGAAGGTACCTAGGGATTGGCGGAGAGCATGTATAGTCCCTTTATGTAAAGGGAAAGGGGACAAAAGAGATTGTAAAAATTATAGAGGAATAAGTTTACTGAGTATACCAGGAAAAGTATACGGTAGGGTTATAATTGAAAGAATTAGAGGTAAGACAGAATGTAGAATTGCGGACGAGCAAGGAGGCTTCAGAGTGGGTAGGGGATGTGTAGATCAAGTGTTTACATTGAAACATATATGTGAACAGTATTTAGATAAAGGTAGGGAAGTTTTTATTGCATTTATGGATTTAGAAAAGGCATATGATAGAGTGGATAGAGGAGCAATGTGGCAGATGTTGCAAGTATATGGAATAGGTGGTAAGTTACTAAATGCTGTAAAGAGCTTTTATGAGGATAGTGAGGCTCAGGTTAGGGTATGTAGAAGAGAGGGAGAATACTTCCCGGTAAAAGTAGGTCTTAGACAGGGATGTGTAATGTCACCATGGTTGTTTAATATATTTATAGATGGGGTTGTAAAAGAAGTAAATGCTAGGGTGTTCGGGAGAGGGGTGGGATTAAATTATGGGGAATCAAATTCAAAATGGGAATTGACACAGTTACTTTTTGCTGATGATACTGTGCTTATGGGAGATTCTAAAGAAAAATTACAAAGGTTAGTGGATGAGTTTGAGAATGTGTGTAAAGGTAGAAAGTTGAAAGTCAACATAGAAAAAAGTAAGGTGATGAGGGTATCAAATGATTTAGATAAAGAAAAATTGGATATCAAATTGGGGAGGAGGAGTATGGAAGAAGTGAATGTTTTCAGATACTTGGGAGTTGACGTGTCGGCAGATGGATTTATGAAGGATGAGGTTAATCATAGAATTGATGAGGGAAAAAAGGTGAGTGGTGCGTTGAGGTATATGTGGAGTCAAAAAACGTTATCTATGGAGGCAAAGAAGGGAATGTATGAAAGTATAGTAGTACCAACACTCTTATATGGATGTGAAGCTTGGGTGGTAAATGCAGCAGCGAGGAGACGGTTGGAGGCAGTGGAGATGTCCTGTCTAAGGGCAATGTGTGGTGTAAATATTATGCAGAAAATTCGGAGTGTGGAAATTAGGAGAAGGTGTGGAGTTAATAAAAGCATTAGTCAGAGGGCAGAAGAGGGGTTGTTGAGGTGGTTTGGTCATTTAGAGAGAATGGATCAAAGTAGAATGACATGGAAAGCATATAAATCTATAGGGGAAGGAAAGAGGGGTAGGGGTCGTCCTCGAAAGGGTTGGAAAGAGGGGGTAAAGGAGGTTTTGTGGGTTAGGGGCTTGGACTTCCAGCAAGCATGCATGAGCGTGTTAGATAGGAGTGAATGGAGACGAATGATACTTGGGACCTGACGATCTGTTGGAGTGTGAGCAGGGTAATATTTAGTGAAGGGATTCAGGGAAACCGGTTATTTTCATATAGTCGGACTTGAGTCCTGGAAATGGGAAGTACAATGCCTGCACTTTAAAGGAGGGGTTTGGGATATTGGCAGTTTGGAGGGATATGTTGTGTATCTCTATACGTATATGCTTCTAAACTGTTGTATTATGAGCACCTCTGCAAAAGCAGTGATAATGTGTGAATGTGGTGAAAGTGTTGAATGATGATGAAAGTATTTTCTTTTTGGGGATTTTCTTTCTTTTTTTTTTGGGTCACCCTGCCTCGGTGGGAGACGGCCGACTTGTTGAAAAAAAAAAAAAAAAAAAAAAAAATAAAAAATATATATATATATATATATATATATATATATATATATATATATATATATATATATATATATATATATATATGTATGTATGTATATATGTATGTATGTATGTATGTATGTATGTATGTATATGTATATATATATACAGTGGAACCTCAAATTTCGAACTTAATCCGTTCCAGGAGCTAGTTCTAAATTCGAAAAGTCTGAAATTCGAAGCAATATTTCCCATAAGAAATAATGGAAATACAATTAATCCGTTCCAGAAACCCAAAAATATTCACAAAAAAAAAATACATTTCACAGAGATTAATTACAGTTTTACATACACACAACAAATGCTAGTCTTTAATTCTGTATAGTAATATAAAATAACATTTTTACTTACCTTTATTGACGATTGGTGATGGCATCTGGAAGATAGGGAGGAGGAGAGAGGGAGTTGGGGTTATTGTTTGGAAGGAGAATCCCCCTCCACGAGGACTTCCCGAATCAAAGCCCTCTCTGGGGTTGCTTCCCTTCTCTGTATTTTAATGCCACTAGGACCAGCTTGAGAGTCATTGGACCCCAGTCTCACAAAATAACTGTCTATAGTCCTCTGTTTGTCTCACAAAATAACTGTCCACAATCGTCTGTTTGTCTCACAAAACTCCACAGTTGTCTGTTTCTGTCTCACAAAATAACTCCACAGTCGTGTTTCTGTCTCACAAAATAACTGTCCACAGTCCTCTGTACATCCTGGCAAGCTCAGCAAGTCTCACTCCAATCTCATACTTCTGTATTATTTCTTTCTTCACATCTATGGTTTCTCACTTTCTTTACCACAGGGGTACCGCTAGCAAGTTTCTTTTGACTCATGGCAGCTTATTTCACAGCCCCACAAGCACTAAACACAATTAAATAATCGTAAAATGTGTGAATGAGATCGCAGGTTAGTGTTCACTCAAGCATAAAAAAGCTAGACTGCTCACGGTGCCTGCTCAGGGATGCAGACAGAGCGGGCCAGCGGACAGGTCTCGTACCCATCGGTCCGAAAATAGGGGCGCGTTTGATAGTAGGGACACAGTTTGTCCGAAAAAATGGTCTTATTTTCGAAACGTTCAATATGTGATACGTTCGATTTTTGAGGTTCTACTGTATTTTATATACACCTACCATCTGACTTACGACCTGCTCGACATACGACCAAATGCAATAAATTTTATTTTGACCAAACTAAATAGTTCTGAACTAAGATTACAACATAAATACAAATTACAACTGAGCAAGTCTAATGTTCTTTATTTATGAGAGATCTTTTAACCAGCCCATTGATTTTCAAAAGGCTGAGAAAGTTGTAAAAAGCAAATCAATGGTTGAACAAAATAGAATAAAGTTTTATAAAACAGTACTGATTGGTTTGTATACAGGTCCTGAAGTGTATGAATTAATTTTTTTTTTTAACAAGTCGGCCGTCTCCCACCGAGGCAGGGTGACCCAGAGAAAGAAAATCCCCAAAAAGAAAATACTTTCATCATTCAACACTTTCACCTCACTCACACATAATCACTGTTTTTGCAGAGGTGCCCAGAATACAACAGTTTAGAAGTATATATGTATAAAAATACACAATATATCCCTCCAAACTGCCAATATCCCAAACCCCTCCTTTAGAGTGCAGGCATTGTATTTCCCATTTCCAGGACTCAAGTCCGGTTATATAAAATAACCGGTTTCCCTGAATCCCTTCACTAAATATTACCCTGCTCACACTCCAACAGCTCATCAGGTCCCAAATACCATTTGTCTCCATTCACTCCTATCTAACACACTCATGCACACTTGCTGGAAATCCAAACCTCTCGCCCACACCACCTCCTTTACCCCCTCCCTCCAACTTTTTCGAGGATGACTCCTACCTCACCTTCCTTCCCCTACAAATTTATGCCCTCTCCATGTCATTCTACTTTGATCCATTCTCTCTAAATGACCAAACCACCTCAACAAACCCTCTTCAGCCCTCTGACTAATACTTTTATTAACTCCACACCTTTTCCTAATTTCCACACTCCGAATTTTCTGCATAATATTTACACCACACACTGAATTAGATTTGTCACCCTGCCTCGGTGGGAGACGGCCGACTTGTTGAAAAAAAAAAAAAATATCAAATTTGTGAGGAATGTGTGTAAAGGTAGAAAGTTGAAAGTGAACATAGAAAAGAGTAAGGTGATGAGGATGTCAAATGATTTAGATAAAGAGAAATTGAATATCAAATTGGGGAGGAGGAGTATGGAAGAAGTGAATGTTTTCAGATACTTGGGAGTTGACATGTCGGCTGATGGATTTATGAAGGATGAGGTTAATCATAGAATTGATGAGGGAAAAAAGGCGAGTGGTGCGTTGAGGTATATGTGGAGTCAAAAAACGTTATCTATGGAGGCAAAGAAGGGAATGTATGAAAGTATAGTAGTACCAACACTCTTATATGGGTGTGAAGCTTGGGTGGTAAATGCAGCAGCGAGGAGACGGTTGGAGGCAGTGGAGATGTCCTATTTAAGGGCAATGTGTGGTGTAAATATTATGCAGAAAATTCAGAGTGTGGAAATTAGGAAAAGGTGTGAAGTTAATAAAAGTATTAGTCAGAGGGCAGAAGAGGGGTTGTTGAGGTGGTTTGGTCATTTAGAGAGAATGGATCAAAGTAGAATGACATGGAAAGCATATAAATCTATAGGGGAAGGAAGGCGGGGTAGGGGTCGTCCTCGAAAGGGTTGGAGAGAGGGGGTAAAGGAGGTTTTGTGGGCAAGGGGCTTGGACTTCCAGCAAGCGTGCGTGAGCATGTTAGATAGGAGTGAATGGAGACAAATGGTACTTGGGACCTGACGATCTGTTGGAATGTGAGCAGAGTAATATTTTAGTGAAGGGATTCAGGGATGTCTTGCTACTTCTACTTACACTTAGGTCACACTACACATACATGTACACATTTATTTATACACACTCATCTGAGTTTTCTTTGATTTTATCTTAATAGTTCTTGGTCTTATTAATTTTCCTTTTATATCCATGGGGAAGTGGAATAAGAATCTTTCCTCCGTAAGCCATGCGTGTTGTAAAAGTCAACTAAAATGCCGGGAACAATGGGCTAGTAACCCCTTTTCCTGTAAAGATTACTAAAAAGAATAAGAAGAAAATTGTCAAAGTGGGAAGTCTGAATGTGCGTGGATGTTGTGCAGATGATAAGAAAGAGATGATTGTGGATGTTATGAATGAGAAGAAGCTGGATGTCCTGGCTTTAAGTGAAACAAAGCTGAAGGGGGTGGGAGAGTTTCAGTGGAGAGGAATAAATGGGATTAGGTCAGGGGTTTCAAATAGAGTTAGAGCTAAAGAAGGAGTAGCAATAATGTTGAAGGATAAGCTATGGCAGGAAAAGAGGGACTATAAATGTATAAATTCAAGGATTATGTGGAGTAAAATAAAGATTGGATGTGAAAAGTGGGTTATAATAAGCGTGTATGCACCTGGAGAAGAGAGAAGTGTAGAGGAGAGAGAGAGATTTTGGGAAATGCTGAGTGAATGCGTGGGGAGTTTTGAATCAAGTGTGAGAGTAATGGTGGTTGGGGATTTCAATGCTAAAGTGGGTAAAAATGTTATGGAAGGAGTAGTAGGTAAATTTGGGGTGCCAGGGGTAAATGTAAATGGGGAGCCTTTAATTGAGCTATGTGTAGAAAGAAATTTGGTAATAAGTAATACATATTTTATGAAAAAGGGGATAAATAAATATACAAGGTATGATGTAGCACGTAATGAAAGTAGTTTATTAGATTATGTATTGGTGGATAAAAGGTTGATGGGTAGGCTCCAGGATGTACATGTTTATAGAGGGGCAACTGATATATCGGATCATTATTTAGTTGTAGCTACAGTTAGAGTAAGAGGTAGATGGGAAAAGAGGAAGGTGGCAACAACAAGTAAGAGGGAGGTGAAAGTGTATAAACTAAGGGAGGAGGAAGTTCGGGTGAGATATAAGCGACTATTGGCAGAAAGGTGGGCTAGTGCAAAGATGAGTAGTGGGGGGGTTGTAGAGGGTTGGAATAGTTTTAAAAATGCAGTATTAGAATGTGGGGCAGAAGTTTGTGGTTATAGGAGGGTGGGGGCAGGAGGAAAGAGGAGTGATTGGTGGAATGATGAAGTAAAGGGTGTGATAAGAGAAAAAGGTAGCTTATGAGAGGTTTTTACAAAGCATAAGTGTTATAAGAAGAGCAGAGTATATGGAGAGTAAAAGAAAGGTAAAGAGAGTGGTGAGAGAGTGCAAAAGGAGAGCAGATGATAGAGTGGGAGAGGCACTGTCAAGAAATTTTAATGAAAATAAGAAAAAATTTTGGAGTTAAACAAGTTAAGAAAGCCTAGGGAAAATATGGATTTGTCAGTTAAAAACAGAGTAGGGGAGTTAGTAGATGGGGAGATGGAGGTATTGGGTAGATGGCGAGAATATTTTGAGGAACTTTTAAATGTTAAGGAAGAAAGGGAGGCAGTAATTTCATGCACTGGTCAGGGAGGTATACCATCTTTTAGGAGTGAAGAAGAGCAGAATGTAAGTGTGGGGGAGGTACGTGAGGCATTACGTAAAATGAAAGGGGGTAAAGCAGCTGGAACTGATGGGATCATGACAGAAATGTTAAAAGCAGGGGGGGATATAGTGTTGGAGTGGTTGGTACTTTTGTTTAATAAATGTATGAAAGAGGGGAAGGTACCTAGGGATTGGCAGAGAGCATGTATAGTCCCTTTATATAAAGGGAAAGGGGACAAAAGAGACTGTAAAAATTATAGAGGAATAAGCTTACTGAGTATACCAGGAAAAGTGTACGGTAGGGTTATAATTGAAAGAATTAGAGGCAAGACAGAATGTAGGATTGCGGATGAGCAAGGAGGTTTTAGAGTGGGTAGGGGATGTGTAGATCAGGTGTTTACATTGAAGCATATATGTGAACAGTATTTAGATAAAGATAGGGAAGTTTTTATTGCATTTATGGATTTAGAAAAGGCATATGATAGAGTGGATAGAGGAGCAATGTGGCAGATGTTGCAAGTATATGGAATAGGTGGTAAGTTATTAAATGCTGTAAAGAGTTTTTATGAGCATAGTGAGGCTCAGGTTAGGGTGTGTAGAAGAGAGGGAGACTACTTCCCGGTAAAAGTAGGTCTTAGACAGGGATGTGTAATGTCACCATGGTTGTTTAATATATTTATAGATGGGGTTGTTAAGGAAGTAAATGCTAGGGTGTTTGGGAGAGGGGTGGGATTAAATTATGGGGAATCAAATTCAAAATGGGAATTGACACAGTTACTTTTTGCTGATGATACTGTGCTTATGGGAGATTCTAAAGAAAAATTGCAAAGGTTAGTGGATGAGTTTGGGAATGTGTGTAAAGGTAGAAAGTTGAAAGTGAACATAGAAAAGAGTAAGGTGATGAGGGTGTCAAATGATTTAGATAAAGAAAAATTGGATATCAACTTGGGGAGGAGGAGTATGGAAGAAGTGAATGTTTTCAGATACTTGGGAGTTGACGTGTCGGCGGATGGATTTATGAAGGATGAGGTTAATCATAGAATTGATGAGGGAAAAAAGGTGAGTGGTGCGTTGAGGTATATGTGGAGTCAAAAAACGTTATCTATGGAGGCAAAGAAGGGAATGTATGAAAGTATAGTAGTACCAACACTCTTATATGGGTGTGAAGCTTGGGTGGTAAATGCAGCAGCGAGGAGACGGTTGGAGGCAGTGGAGATGTCCTGTTTAAGGGCAATGTGTGGTGTAAATATTATGCAGAAAATTCGGAGTGTGGAAATTAGGAGAAGGTGTGGAGTTAATAAAAGTATTAGTCAGAGGGCAGAAGAGGGGTTGTTGAGGTGGTTTGGTCATTTAGAGAGAATGGATCAAAGTAGAATGACATGGAAAGCATATAAATCTATAGGGGAAGGAAGGCGGGGTAGGGGTCGTCCTCGAAAGGGTTGGAGAGAGGGGGTAAAGGAGGTTTTAGTGGGTAAGGGGCTTGGACTTCCAGCAAGCGTGCGTGAGCGTGTTAGATAGGAGTGAATGGAGACGAATGGTACTTGGGACCTGACGATCTGTTGGAGTGTGAGCAGGGTAATATTTAGTGAAGGGATTCAGGGAAACCGGTTATTTTCATATAGTCGGACTTGAGTCCTGGAAATGGGAAGTACAATGCCTGCACTTTAAAGGAGGGGTTTGGGATATTGGCAGTTTGGAGGGATATGTTGTGTATCTTTATATGTGTATGCTTCTAGACTGTTGTATTCTGAGCACCTCTGCAAAAACAGTGATAATGTGCGAGTGTGGTGAAGGTGTTGAATGATGATGAAAGTATTTTCTTTTTGGGGATTTTCTTTCTTTTTTTGGGTCACCCTGCCTCGGTGGGAGACGACCGACTTGTTGAAAAAAAAAAAAAAAAAAAAAAAAAAAAATTAAGGGCAACCGGTTATTTTCATATAGTCGGACTTGAGTCCTGGAAATGGGAAGTACAATGCCTGCACTTTTAAAGGAGGGGTTTGGGATATTGGCAGTTTGGAGGGATATGTTGTGTATCTTTATATGTGTATGCTTCTAAACTGTTGTATTCTGAGCACCTCTGCAAAAACAGTGATAATGTGCGAGTGTGGTGAAAGTGTTGAATGATGATAAAAGTATTTTCTTTCTTTTTTTGGGTCACCCTGCCTCGGTGGGAGACGGCCGACTTGTTGGGGGGGGGGGGGGAAATCCACCTAATAAAATTTCCTCTAATGTCACTGCTGGTATGGCAAGCTCGGGTTCAAGTTAACTACTCAGAATTTTTTTTAACCTCTACAAGACATGGAAACCCTTATCTGTGAAGTCTACAGAACACCAAGCTTCATGTGAATAAGGCACTATGAATACAAATACAAGATTTAATAATAAAAAAAATACTTTTCACTTCATGACCATTATATATTCCTGACCAAGTGGGAAAATTATATAAAAAAAGTTTCAATAGAATGTAAAAAGATTTATTGTTTTCAATGTCTATTACAAACACTTTCTGTGATTGACATGAGGGATAGAAAAGAAATATTTCTCTAAATACACGGAAGTCACCAACTTAGGTGTGCTTTATTTCGTCCTACAACTTGTACTACAAAAAATAATTTTAGTGATGATTAAAGGAGACATTCTGGACAGTATCCTCATTTCCCGTGGCACAATATTTAAATTGGCATGTTTTAGTAAACAGCATCAAAGGCTTAAAATATTAAATTATATTGAAGTGAAACAATTTAATGTCCAAAATTATACGACCATTTAAAAATTATGAAAACAAATTGTGAACGCCTGCATGAAGCAAACATTCCACACTTTAAATCCAATAACAGAAGCACTGTAATGTAAAAGCAATTGTCCATGAATGATAAAGTTACAAGAAAAATTGTATCAAGGTTCCCCTGGTTGGTATCTCAGCTGCCACACACCACTAGAATGTTCACAACCTTGGAGATTGCCTTATTGCACTCCCTTGGCAGTGGCAGTAGTGCTCTGGGAACCAGTATAATGTGTTTGTGTAATGCCCCATCCTTTGTTGAAGGATAAACATTTGAGTCTGGCGAATCTGGTAGCACGCACACCCACGCCGGAGCGACTTCTTAAAGCTAAATAGTGTCATCTAGGCCGCGGCAGTTTTTTGAGACATCCAGTTCGGGAGGAGATGAGGGTTTGGGGTGGCCTGTAACTATACCAGGAATTGAGGGAAGGCATTTCCTTGTCGAGTGTCTGTCGAGTCATCCAGATGACTCATAAGGAAGTGTATGTAACAGGTAATGTGTGCATATATTTGTGTAAAATGTATGTGGTAGTGGGGTTTGAAAAAATGTCATGTACATTTTAAAATATTTATAAAATATTTACATATTTTATGTATATCTTTTATCACCTTTGACTTAATCCTGGTGAATATAAACATGGCAAACAAATGCCTTTGATAATTCATATCCCTGATCATATATGCTATATATTTAAATATATACTGTATATATCTGGCAATAAATAACTCATTTTGGGAAGAAGCCCTATTTTGTGTGTAGGGAGAATGAGATTTGGCTAAAAAGGAGCCCACAATTAACCACTGTTGCCCCCATCTCCCCTGAATTTCGTCTTATACAAGGAAACATCTTCATTAACAAAAACGTAAATCAGATCATCTGTACAACTATAAATTATAATTATCATTCACTTGTACAACTGGCTCTCTTTAAGAGTCCAAGCTCTCGGTCCCAGCAACAAAACATACAAGTGGTTGTTGCAAAATTTAGTAGCAAGTTTGTGCTGTGGACACCTTGCAGCGGTATGGATGGTGAGTGGGCAGTCCTTGTGTGGGGCAGATTCTTGTCACTGGGATGCTTCAATGCTGCAACTTGCATTTACTTTTTAATACTACATTGTACTGACAGGCATTCATGAGGCACATCAATTGATTTTATGCATCACTAGCTTAGTATTACTGTTGCCATCAGTCTTACAACACTTGTACACTTAGCTTGAAGAAGATGCATTGTAGATGTCATGACAACTTGGAATTCTTGCAACTCCATCACAAGCTACAGGATTAAGTTGCATATGCTCCATTTCTATCACCCCTCCCCTCCCCTTCCCCACAACACTCCCTGCCGCCTTGCTGCAACTTACGGTCCACACCACCATCCTTGCTACATTCTTGTACTTCGAGGTGACGTCCACACAACTTTACCCTCAGAGTAAAGTCTAAGTCACAGCTCACATAGTAAAGGAGTTTGACTCCAATGACATAAACAGTTTCTCACCCCTATCAATCTGAAGATAATCTCTGACCAGATGACAGGGGTAAGATTAACACCACGCGTTAGGACCCTCCACTTTCTTCTAGTTCACACTTGTACTTGTTATAGGGTGCAAAAGGTGGTCGGGAAGGGTCATCAATACGCACTATTCTTGTACAGTTCGGCCGTAAGCCATCTGTATGTCCTAAAAACCAGTCCATCGCAGCTCGCTGATCTGCTTCAGACACATTTCTTGTGCACCAATTACCATGCCATGACAATAAGCCACTGCGCATCCTTCGACTCACGTGCTCATGGCTCTGCAAGATAATTTTTTTTTTAATACTTTTGTCCTCTGTATATGAAGGCTTGGGTAAACATGTTTGTGATTGCTCAAGCTTATCTGAAAATGTACTCACACTAAATGTAAACATTATCACTAGTATATATATAAAATACTTTGGGAGTATTTCATGAGGAAACCTTATTGAAAGAAATGTCTCGGTTCAACATGTAACTTAAGAAATGGTAATCTTACTTGTTTGGCCCGCTTGAGAGCCTGTTTCTTGTACATATATGAATCACTATTAACTACAAAAACCATCTTGAATGAGGACAGGTTAAATTTGCATTGAGTGTTGTCGGTAATGTCCATTACAGGACACACTGGTGGCTTGACATCTTCTGTACATCCACCCCTGAAAAAGATAATTTGGTTAAAAAAAATTAATACCAGATAAAAGAAAAGCAGGCAACAACACACAACTTAGTTATGATACTGATATACAGTATTAACCCTTCAACTACATCTAACATAGTTGAAGGGTTAATACTGTATATCAGTATCATACCTGGACATCGTTATCTTCGACTACGTCTAACGTAGCTGAAGATAATAATATCCAGTGTACTAATATTAAAAATTTTTTGTGCCTTCAAATATGCCACCTGCCAATACTTTTGTCCTCTGCACAACTGTTTGGGTCTCCTACAACTTCTTCATGCCCGTGAAAATAATTTAAGACCAGACATGCCAATACAATGTATCTTGGAGTAACAATGCCCAACTACCATAAGTAAACAATGAAATCAGGACCTATTGTTCCACCATTAGCTTCCCTACCAGCAAATGTGGTGTGGAACTGCCTGAAAGATGCTGTATTCATTCCAAAAACTTATTATAACACAACTCAGCCAAAAAGCACACTAAGTAGATTTAACCTCGGATAACCCAATGAAGTTGAACAATGTGACTTATTTCCATGTTTTGAAACAGTTGTAATATAAATTTACTTGTAAATGTATGTACAATGGTGTTGCAGGCACACAGGTGTTATAATACAGAAATTATGTTATATTTATATAACCCTGAATCTAAATATATACAGTAGGCCCCGCTTTACAGCATTTCGCTAATATGGACATTTCAAATGATGACCAAAACTCGCTATACGGCTCCCCCACCTGACTTTCTAATATGGTCACAGCGCCCTACCTGGTTTGTTTACATTCTCCGTGAGCTCTGTCTCTCTCCATTATGTCTGGAAACTTTCGAAAATATCGAGTGTTTTTAAAAGTTATTTTATATATACTCTGATAATTATGCTTGTGTATACCTGTACCTAAATAAACTTACACACTGTGCTGGCATGCAGGTACACATTAAAATCATTAAGAGTGTCTGATGTCTTGAGACACCATAATAATAATGATAATAACACTCAATAATAATCACTGAGGCACATTAAATGTTGCATATTACGTTAATACATATACACATTTTCATTAATACATCTATGATATTTTTTCAAAATTATATAATAAATATGCTCCAAAACACAAACATGATAAATACACCCCACAGTAGAATAAATTAACAAATATGAGACATGAAAGCCAGACAACTTGGAGTGATGGCAAGAATAAAGTGTTCTCTATTCCAACATCAGAGAAAATGCGTACACTACAATATTACCATGGGTAACTGCAGAAAATTATTCCTTTTGTATGCCTTCACTCAGAGCATCATTTCTTCTAAAAATGGTGTTATATGAGAATGGGAGTGTTGCTCTTTATTTATTCTACTATATCAACATGGAAACAACTTGTACACAAACCAGACGCATTTGCCTGGTTTGCTTACATAACTCCACGTCTGTCCTCTCTCATATACTCATTCTCTCTCTCGTTTATTTGTTTTATCTCGTTTACTCACCTCTGACCCTACATTAAGACTACAAATATTTTAAGGTAAGTAATGAGTGAACTGTATATGCATTTTATCGCTCTGGGACACTTGAAATGTTGTAGTATGTGTGGGTGGGGTGCCTGGTATGGTAGCCTGGCTGGCTACCATACATACCACACTTGATTTCTTACAATGAATACTACTCATCTCACCCTACATTAAGACTACAAATATTTTAAGGGAAGTAATGAGTGTTCTATATGTGCATTTTACTTTTTTATTGTTTTTTAATACCTAGTTCTATTGCTAACTTAATATATATTAGTGCAAATTTGTTATCTAGTATTATATGCATTTAGAAGTGGAAAAAAGGGTGTTCCACTTGATGGCGATTTCCGCTATACGGCGGCAGCCTGGAACCTAACCTGCCATATAAGTGGGGCCCGACTGTATACAAGAGGGCCCCCACTTATACAGCAGGTTAGGTTCCAGGATACCACTGTAAAGCAAAAAAATGCTGCGAAGTAAAACAACTTTTTTGTTTCTCTCAAATGCATATAAAAACCTGATAACATATTTACATATATTAACCTTTTCAGGGTTTCGGCCGTACTAGTACAGCATACGCACCAGGATTTTTGATGTACTAGTACACCTAAATTCTAGCGCCCTCAAATCTAATGAGAGAAAGCTGGGAGGCCTACATATGAAAGAATGGGTCTATGTGGTCAGTGTGCGCAGTATAAAAAAAATCCTGCAGCACACAGTGCGTAATGAGAAAAAAAAAAACATTGACCGTGTTTTTGTATTAAAACAGTGACTTTGCACTGTATTTTCGTATGGTATTTATTGTTGTATTGTAGTTTTCCTGGTCTCATTTTATAAAATGGAAGACATATTACAGAAATTGAGATGATTTTGACTGGTTTTTGCAATGAAAAGTACCTTGAAATTGAGCTCAAAGTAGCAGAAATGTTCGATTTTTACCAAAGTTCAAAAGTAAACAAATCATGCTATGCATCCAATACATGTCAACTGGAGAGTCTAATATTCTTTCACAAGCGCGCTGATATTATTTATACCATTTCTACACTAATGCAGTAGTCTGCATAACAGTAAATCTTCTATTTTTTTGTGAGAATAAAAATTCAAAGTGGAAAGTAAAAGAATGAAAGAGGGGCATGGGGACGTGATTAATGAACAGAGGAAATGGTATTTTAGTGCCAGGAATGCCTTTCTTGTTTATTCTGGACCCTATTTGGAAATTGGCATCTTTTGAAATTTGTGTGAAATTGGCAAAATTGCTAAATTCTGACCACTGTATTGGATAGTTGAAATCGATAAATGGGTGGTTTCTTGTACTCATTCGAGAGAAAAAATGGAGTTCTAGTGAAATAGTTATAATTTCTGTCGACTAGTACACTGGAATTGGCCGAAAATAGGGCTCAAAGTGGGCAAAATAGCCAATGCGTAAACCTCGTTGAGACCGCTAACTTCGCGAGAGCATAATTCAGTAAGTTTTCCATCAAATTTCATACTTTTTGTGTCATTATGATTGGGAAAAGATTCTCTATCTTTTCATAAGAAATATATTTTTTTTTTTTTGAAATTTGGGCGACCCTGAGAACAAGTCTAGAAGATGGCCTGGGGACCCTGAAAGGGGTTAAGGAAATGCGTGCAAAGTGGGTTGAACTGCAAACGTTTATGGATGAAAATTACCCTGACATAGCTACTGCAAGCCGTGTTGGCAACCTGTACATTGACAATGTTATGGCCCATTTTAGGAGTCTTAAAGGAACGGGAGGTACAGAGCTCTATGGACAGATTTGTTGTGCGACAGAGGTCCAGTGACTCAATCTGGTCCTAGTGGCATTAAAAGAAGAAGGGAAGTAACCCCGGAAAAGGACTTACTACCTCAAGTCCTAATGGAAGGGGATTCCCCTTCTAAACAATAACTTCCAAACTCTTCCCTCCTCCCATCCCATCAATCATCACCAGATCTTCAATAAAGGTAAGTGCCATGTATTCTATTCTCAGTAGAGTAGTAATTGTGCGTCTTCAGTTTGTGTGTATTAAAATTAATATTTCACGTGGTAAAATTTTTTTTTTTCATACATTGGGGTGTCAGGAACGGATTACAGTGGACCCCCGGTATTCGATGGCATTGGTATTCGATAAATCCGGTATTCGATGCATTTTAACGCAAAAATTTCACCTTGATATCTGATCGAAAACCCGGTATTCGATGCGATTCGTACGAGACGTGTCCATATGTGGCCTGAACTGCCCCGTGTGTGCCAGTGTTTACAAGCCAGCCAGTGTGCGCGCATCTAAGGATACATTCGGTACATTCCATATTATCACTGTTTTTGGTGCTTGTTTCTGCAAAATAAGTCACCATGGACCCCAAGAAAGCTTCTAGTGCCAACCCTGTGGTAAAAAGGGTGAGAATTAGTATGGAAGTTAAGAAAGATTTTGAAGGGTTTGGGGCTAACCCTGAGAAGCCTATGCCAGTTGTGGAATCCATTGTGCCTACTTCAAAAATTAAGGAAATGTATGCACAGTGGGTCAAACTGCAAACCTTTATGGATGAAAATCACCCTAACACAGCCATTGCAAGCCGTGCTAGTGACTATTACAATGACAATGTTGTGGCCCATTTTAGACAAATCGTAAAGGAACGGGAGGTACAGAGCTCTATGGACAGATTTGTTGTGCGACAGAGGTCCAGTGACTCTCAAGCTGGTCCTAGTGGCATTAAAAGAAGGGAAGTAACCCCAGAAAAGGACTTGCTACCTCAAGTCCTAATGGAAGGGGATTCCCCTTCTAAACACTAACACCATCCACACTCTCCCCTCCTCCCATCCCATCAATCATCACCAGATCTTCATTAAAGGTAAGTGTCAATTATTCTATTGTTATTATTCTATTGTTATTGTTGTTATTGTAATTATTCTATTGCATTAAACTTAATATTTCATGTGGTAAAATATTTTTTTTCATGCTTTTGGGTGTCTCGCACGGATTAATTTGATTTCCATTATTTCTTATGGGGAAAATTGATTCGCTTTTCGGTATTTTCGGTATTCGATGAGCTCTCAGGAACGGGTTAATATCGAATACCGGGGGTCCACTGTAATTTGATTTCCATTATTTCTTATGGGGAAAATTAATTCAGTTAACGATAATTTCGGCTTACGATGAGCTCTCAGGAATGGATTAATATCGTAAGGCAGGGATCCACTGTATTTTGTTTTTACAGCTTGAGACTACAAATGGAACAGAAATAATAGTATTTCTTACCTTAAATTGTGGGTGCTGGTGTTTGTGGATGATTGTGAAGAGAGTGGAGAGTTATGCTGTGGTCCTACTGGGCTGAGGTGGATGGTAGAGGTTCTGGTATTGAAGTTGATAGTTGTACTGGTAATTCAGTAAGTCAGTCAAGTGATTCAGTAAGTCAGTCAAATGATGGTGGGGTGGTTTCGGGGGGTTACTGGGGGCGGTGGGAGGTCCCCCCAGCTGAACCCCAACAAAGCGGCTGCTTGAGGAAAGGGAAGTTTTTTTTTCCCTTCCCATAAACTGAACCGTGTTAAATTCATCATACAACGTGTTACATAAAATAGTGCCGCAATTCTTCAATCGTGCTATACCCAAATCGTGCCAAATAAAATCGTGCTAAATAATGGTCTACTGTACTACAAATGAACAAATCACCAAATGCTCTACAAAATTGTCAAGACTAGGAAATTGATGGGATAACTTGAGTTGCAAGTCATATTCACATCCTCAAATTCACAAAAGTTAGATTCTTAAGAGGTCCTGGCAAATATAGTAAACCCTTATGTTGGTTAAATTATTTTGTATGAATTTATTACACAATCGAAAGAGTAACAAAAATTGAAGTACGACATAAAATGTGAGAATAGTATGCTCAAATAACTGCCAAGGCTATGTGAAGTCACCTTAATTATTATTATAATCAAATAAAGCGCTAAACCGACAAGGGTCTGAAGCCACCTTAAAAACAAATTGATCGGTGAATTTCAACATGGAGCCTTATGAATTTACTAAATTTTTTCACTTGTACTCAATCGATAGAAAAAATGGAGTTCTAAAGAAATAGCTATGAGTTTGGTCGGCTGGAACAATGGAATTAGCCGAAAATACGGCTCAAAGTGGGCGAAATTGCCGATTTGTAAATATCGCTGAGGTCGCTAACTTCGCGAGAGCATAATTCCGTCAGTTTTCCATCAAATTTCGTTTTTTTTGGTGTCATTACAATTGGGAAAAGATTCTCTATCATTTCATGAGAAAAAATAATTTTTTTTTTTTTAAATTTTGCGACACCAGGAGACACCTCAGGATTGGGGGTTGTGACAGTCAAAGGGTTAATTCTGTAAGAAATTTTTTTTTTGTTGTTCAAAATTTCTTGGACACTGGAGCACCACTTCAGATTTTGGCCTTGGACCTTGAAGGGGTTAAAACAATGACTTTGCAGTGAATTTTCGTATGGTTTTTATGGGTGTATTCACAGTTTCTTGGTTTCATTTGATAGATAGGAAGATATATTACAGAAAGAGAGAAGACTGAATGGTTTAAGGAATAAAAGTAACTTGAAATTTTCCTCAAACTACTGAAAATGTTTGATTTTTGCCAATGCTCAAGAGTAAACAAATTACATTACGTGTCCAATACACATTAACTGGTGGGTCTAATATGCATTCACAAATGTGCCACTATTATTTATACAATTATTACAACAATGCAGTAGTCTGCATAACAATAAATCTTGTATTTTTTTGTGTGAACAAAATTCAAAATGAAAGCAAGCATAATATAAGAGGGGCCTGGAAACGTGACTAATGAACAGATAAAATGTTATTTCTGGGCTGGAAATGTCTGCACTGTTTATTCTGGACCCCATTTTGAAATTGGCCTTTCTTGAATTTTGTGTAAAATTGGCCAAATTAGTAACATCTGATTACTGTATTGGGTAACTGAAATAGGTAAATGGGCAGTTTCTTGTACTCAATCAATAGACTAAAAGAATCAATAGACATGGCAGAAATGACATGTATGCCAGGGATGGGGGTTCACTTATCTAGGTTTGGAGTGGGAGCACTGGCAAACGCAGTGGAGGTAGCTGTTAGGTCTTTAAACTAGGAATAGTTAATGGTATGGGTTTTGGCGGGAAAAGAGTGAAGTCCCAGTGTAGTAATATCAGTACTAGGAGAACTAGTAATAGGCATAATGAGGTGGATATTGGAAAGCCAGTGACACTAGGCAAAAAGGACAGTAATAGGTTTAGTGGAATAACAGAAAGGAGTAGGAAGGGTAAAGAGAAGGGAGGGTCCTTAAATATATATTACACAAATAGTCGTAGTGCTAGGAATAAGATGGACGAGTTGAGACTAGTTGCTAGAGCAGGTAACATTGATGTATTTGCCTTAACTGAGACGTGGTTCAATACAAAAAATCAGGACATGCCTGCTGAATGACACATACAGGGTTTTAAATTGTTCCAAGTAGACAGAAGTATCAGGAAGGGGGGTGGGGTGGCACTGTATGTTCGAGATCGCTTGAACTGTTGCATAAAAACGGGTATTAAGTCTGAAGTAACACACACACAGTCTGTTTGGATAGAATTTTCAGAGGGACATGAAAAATTAATTTTAGGTGTGATATACCGTCCCCCAAATTTAGATAG
Organism: Cherax quadricarinatus; assembly: GCF_038502225.1. NCBI lineage: Eukaryota > Metazoa > Arthropoda > Malacostraca > Decapoda > Parastacidae > Cherax > Cherax quadricarinatus. The sequence goes on along the minus strand of NC_091301.1, from coordinate 42,231,243 downwards.
GGACCAGGGGAGACTACTATGGGAGGAAATTGTTAGGGCCACAAGGCACGATAATGTAGTAATTCTAGGAGACTTTAACTTTAGTCATATTGATTGGAATTTCTTGACTGGGAATTTAGAATCATACGACTTCTTAGAAGTAGTTCAGGATTGTTTTTTGAAGCAGTTTGTGACAGAACCTACAAGGGGAAATAACCTAGTTCTGGTAAACAATGAATCCCTTGTTAATAATTTAGAAATTTCAGAGGAACTGGGTGCTAGTGACCACAAATCAATTACATTTAGCATTGAACAGAAGTATGATAGTAGGGATAACTCAGTAACAGTCCCAGATTTTCGCTTAGCAGATTACGATGACTGGGGGTAACGAAGAGAGCTATCAAAGAACGTTTATCCCATATAAAGAAATTAGATCAAATAGAAATGACCCAAAATGGATGAATAATAGGCTGAAATATCTACCAGGACATAAGAAGGGAATTTATAGGCGTATCAAAAGAGGTGAGGGTCATCTTATGAATCAGTATATTGACATTAAGAGGGACATTAAAAAGGGGATAAGAAAAACTAAAAGGGACTATGAAATTAAAGTTGCTAGGGATTCGAAAACTAACCCAAAAAGTTTTTTCCAGGTCTATAGAACAAAAGTTAGAGATAAGATAGGTCCCCTTAAAAATAACTATGGGCATCTTACTGACAAAGAGAATGAAATGTGCTCGATTTTAAATAATCATTTTCTCTCGGTTTTTACACAGGAAAACACTAACAACATTCCAGTAATTAATTTTTACAGTGGGCCTGAAGAAGATAAATTATGTAACATCACAGTCACTAGTGAAAAGGTTGTGAAGCAGATAGACAGACTGAAGCAAAATAAGTCGCCAGGTCCTGAGGAGCTTTTTTCAAGGGTTCTTAAGGAATGCAAAATGGAACTCTGTGGACCATTAACTAATATTTTTAATTTATCTCTTCAAACAGGTGTAGTGTCTGATATGTGGAAGATGGCTAATTTAATTCCTATTTTTAAAGCAGGGGACAAGTCATTACCGTCAAATTACTGCCCAATAAGCCTGACCTCAATTGTAGGCAAATTACTAGAGTTAATTATAGCTGAGATTGTAAGAAGCCATTTCGATAAGCATAGCTTGATTAATGATACTCAGCATAGATTCACGAGAGGCTGTTCTTGCCTAACTAATTTATTAACTTTCTTCAGTAAAGTTTTTGAGGCTGTTAATCACGATAAAGAATTTGATATTATTTACTTAGATTTTAGTAAGGCTTTTGATAGAGTTCTGCACCAAAGACTGTTAAAGAAAGTGGCAGCTCATGGCATTGGGGGAAAAGTGCTCTCGTGGATCGAGTCATGGCTTACAGATAGGAAGCCGAGTGTGTCCATAAATGGGGTTAAATCCGAGTGGGGATCGGTAACAAGTGGCGTTCCACAGGGATCAGTCTTGGGCTCATTGTTGTTTATAATATATATCAATGATCTTGATGAGGGAATTACTAGTGAAATGAGCAAATTCGCTGATGGCACAAAGATAGGTAGGATAATTGACTTAAACGTAGATATCAGGGAACTTCAGGAGGATTTAGACAAACTCAATACCTGGTCAGCAAAGTGGCAGATGCAGTTCAATGTAGATAAATGCAAGGTTCTGAAGCTCGGGAGTGTCCATAACCCTAGCACTTATAAGTTAAATAAAGTAGAACTTAGCCATACAGATTGTGAAAAGGACTTGGGGGTTATGGTGAGCAGTAACCTTAAACCAAGACAGCAGTGCCTAAGCCTAAGTAATACGGCAAATAGATTATTAGGATATATAACCTACCATCTGACTTACGACCTGCTCGACTTACGACCACTCGACTTACGACCGTGTTTTTTATGCCAACTTTCTGGGAAATAAACAGCTATTTGTGTTGTACACAGTGTTTATCCTAAACCTTACAGTATAAAATACAGTACTAACAACATAAAAAGTAAAGTAAAACATGAAATACCAAAATAAAACAATAAAATAAAGTCATTACAAAAATGTTTTGTTGATATTCAGTAGTAAAGTTCGACTTACGACCGGTTTCTCGGAACCGAACTCGGTCGTAAGTAAGTCGGATGGTAGGTGTATATCATGAAGTCCTAGGCAGTAGGTTGGTAAACAGCAACCGCCCAGGGATGTACTACCGTCCTGCCAAGTGAGTGTACAACGAAAACCTGTAATTGTTTTACGTGATGGTAGGATTGCTGGTGTCTTTTGTCTGTTTAAACATGCAAGATTTCAGGTATGTCTTGCTACTTCTACTTGCACTTAGGTCACACTACACATACAGAATTCTTCCTCCGTAAGCCATGCGTGTTGTAAGAGGCAACTAAAATGCCGAGAGCAAGGGGCTAGTAACCCCTTCTCCCGGATAAATTACTAAATTTAAAAGAGAAACTTTTGTTTTTCTTTTTTTGGGCCACCCTGCCTTGGTGAGATATGGCCGGTGTGTTGAAAGAATGAAAATATCAAGAAGTGTAAGCAACAGAAGTCCAGAGGTTATACTGCAGCTTTATACATCATTAGTAAGGCCTCACCTAGATTATGCAGCTCAGTTCTGGTCTCCATATTATAGAATGGACATAAATTCATTAGAAAACATTCAGCATAGAATGACAAAGCTAATACACAGCATTAGAAATCTTCCTTATGAAGAAAGATTGAAGACTCTTAAATTACATTCACTTGTTAGACAAAGAATGAGGGGAGACCTGATCGAAGTGTATAAGTGGAAGATAGGTATTAATAAAGGGGATGTTAATAAGGTCTTGAGGATATCTCTCCAAGAGAGAACCTGCAGTAATGGACTTAAATTAGACAAGTTTAGATTTAGAAAGGACATAGGAAAGCACTGGTTTGGAAATAGGGTAGTTGATGAGTGGAACAGTCTACCTAGTTGGGTTATTGAGGCTTGGACTTTAGGTAGCTTCAAATTTAGGTCGGATAAATATACGAGTGGGAGGGGTTGGATTTGAGTGGGACTTGCAAATGAGTGGATAGAGTTATCAGACCTTATTTCTTGGGGAACACTGAAAATTGGGTTGGGCAAATGTTTTGTTAGTGAGATGGATTGTAAAGGACCTGCAGAGTATGGGCCAACAGGCCTGCTGCAGTGATCCTCCTTTCTTATGTTCTTATGAGTACTTGTGAAACAGCTATGAGTTTGGTCAACTGGAACAAGGAAATTGGCCCAAAATTGGGTGAAATTGTTGATGTGTAAATATTGCAGAGACCACTAACTTTGTGAGAGCATAATTCCATAAGTTTTCTATCAAATTTCGTACTGTTGATTTTATTACCTTTGGAAAAAAGACTATCATTTCACAAGAATTGTTTTTTTTAAATTCTTCGACCCTGGGAGCAAGTTTGTGAGCAGGGGATGTGACACTCAAAACAGCAACTTTGCATGCTTTTTATGGTTTTCTTGGTCTCATTTGACAGAATGGAAGATATTTTACAGAAATGGAGATGATTTTTGATTGATTTCAGGACTGAAAGTAGCTTGAAATTCAGCTCAAATTAGCTGAACTATTCAATTTTTGCAGATATTCCGGAGTACACAAATGACGTCACTTGTCCAATATGCTTCCAGCTTACCAGTCTAATATGCATTTAGGAATGAACTAACATTATTTATACTATTATTACAATAATGCAGAAATCTGCATAAGTCAATCTTGTATATACTTTTTTGTGCGAACAAAAATTAAAAATGGAAAGTTAAAGTAATATAAAAGGGACCTGGACATGTGGCTAAGGAACAGAGGAAATATTTTTTTAGTGCCAAGGATGTCTACACTGTTTATTCTCGACACTATTTTTAAATTTGTCAGTTTAATTTTGTGTGAAATTAACCAAATTACCAATTTCTGATAACTTTATTGGGTAACTGAAACAGGTAAATGGGCGGTTTCTTGTACTCAATCGAGAGAAGAGAAGGAATACTAGCAAAATAGCTTCGAGTTTGGTCGACTGGTACAATGTAATTGGCCAAAAGTAGGGCACTAAGTGGGTGAAATTGCTGTGTAAATATCACCGAGACCATCAACAGTGTGGGAGCGCATTTTCCCATGTTTTCCATCAATCTTCGTACTTTTGGTTTCATTACCTTCAGAAAAAGATTCTCTATCATTTGGTAAGATAAAATCATTTTTTTTCTTTCTTCAACCCTATAACCAAGTTTAAGATCAAGGATCTCGACCCTGAAAGAGTTGAAGGACTTGTCATCAGGGAAAATGAATGTAATATATCTATTTCGATTTGTGGATGCCTTAAATTAGTGAGCTTAAAAAGCGTTGCTGATGTTTCACTATGTGCTTGAGAGAAAAAATTTCGAGTGTAGGTTCTTCCAAAGTATTATTCTTTAACCATTTCCTGCAAATTTTTCTACCTCCCAGACACCCTCCCAGTGAGTAATCTGCCAACATCTTTCTCATCACAATTTCATTACCTTGCATTTACCGTGGGTCTGATTTCAGTAACCACTTATCTAACCTGTGGTGAGAGGAATGGCACATGTGAAAACAAAACAATAATAAGGCCTTGGGTTATTTAAGGAATGAATAGAGGAGTGAAATCATGAACATGTAACAAACCCAAGGATAAGCTCAATTTTAGGGATGTAACAAAAACAAAATGTCTTGGGCAGATTTTATAATTTCAAGCAAAGGAAAGGGATACCAGAAAACATTTCTTCATCATACTAATAAATAAAACTGCCTAAAATAATGAGACTGGGAGCATACACCATACCAGGTTAACCAATCAATAAAAAAAAAAAAAAAAAAAAAAAAAAAAAAAAAAAAAAAAAAAAAAAATATGGATATTTCTCATCAGTTAGTCAAAAGTCAGGCAACCTGAGTAAGAGTCAGAGCTTATACTTTCTAAACTCATATAGGTAATTACACTTTAATACCTTCTTTTTCTTATCTGTTCTCTGATATACATGGTGTAGAAATAAGAATACAGTTTAAGGTAATAAGAAATATAATTTAGAAGGCAGAGGGGATAATGAGGCAATTTAGTCTAGAGGGGATGGAGCAGAAATGAATGTGTATCAATTAGGGAGTGAAGGAAGGAAGGTGTTAAAAAGGCTCTAAACCACAAGGGCTTGAGCAACCAGCAGGCATGTGTGAAAATGTTAGATTGGAGCAAGTGGAATCAAGTGGGTTCTCAGGAAATGCAAGAAACATTACATTTGTGAAAGGATTCAAGACACTAGCTAGCCAAACTTGAGTCCTGGAAGTGGGAGGTACAGTACTTTCACTCAAAAGTGAGGAAGTTACAGTTTGGAGAGTCATTTGAATGGTGATGTCTGTCCACTTCTGGCAAAATAACTATTGACTGAATAAAGGTAAATATTTTCCTTTTTTGGGTCACCTTAACCACTTGATTGTCACAACCCCAAATCCTGAGGTGTCTCCTGGGGTTGCAACATTTCCGAAAAAAAAATGAAATCATAGAGAATATTTTCCCGATTCTAATGACACCAAAACAATAATATTTGATGGAAAACTGACGGAATTACGCTCTCGCAAAGTTAGCAACCTCGGCGATATTTATGAATTGGCGATTTCACCCAGTTTGAGCCCTATCTTCGACTAATTCCATTGTTCCAGTTGACCAAACTCATAGCTATTTCTTTATAACTCCATTTTTTTCTATCGAATGAGTACAAGAAACTTCCCATTTACTGATTTCAACTACCCAATAGCTTAGTCACTGCGTGTGTGTGAGTGTGTGTGTGTGTGTGGTTGTGTGTGGTTGTGTGTGGGGTTGTGTGTGTGTGGTTGTGTGTGTGTGTGTGGTTGTGTGTGTGTGTGTGGTTGTGTGTGTGTGTGTGGTTGTGTGTGTGTGTGGTTGTGTGTGTGTGTGGTTGTGTGTGTGTGTGTGTGTGTGTGTGTGTGTGTGTGTGTGTGTGTGTGTGTGTGTGTGTGTGGTTGTGTGTGTGTGGTTGTGTGTGTGTGGTTGTGTGTGTGTGTGTGGTTGTGTGTGTGTGTGTGTGTGTGTGTGTGTGTGTGTGTGTGTGTGTGTTTGTGTGTGTGTGTGTGTGTGTGTGTGTGTGTGTGTGTGTGTGTGGTTGTGTGTGTGGTTGTGTGTGTGTGTGTGTGTGTGTGTGTGTGTGTGGTTGTGTGTGTGTGGTTGTGTGTGTGTGGTTGTGTGTGTGTGGTTGTGTGTGTGTGGTTGTGTGTGTGTGTTTGTGTGTGTGTGGTTGTGTGTGTGTGTGTGTGTGTGTGTGTGTGGGTGTGTGTGTGTGTGGTTGTGTGTGTGTGTGGTTGTGTGTGTGTGTGTGTGTGGTTGTGTGTGTGTGTGTGTGTGTGGTTGTGTGTGTGGTTGTGTGTGTGTGTGTGTGTGTGGTTGTGTGGGGTTGTGTGTGTGTGGGGTTGTGTGTGTGTGTGGGGTTGTGTGTGTGTGTGGGGTTGTGTGTGTGTGTGTGTGTGTGTGTGTGTGTGTGTGTGTGTGTGTGTGTGTGTGTGTGTGTGTGGGGGGGGGTTGTGTGTGTGTGTGGGGTTGTGTGTGTGGGGTTGTGTGTGTGTGTGTGGGGTTGTGTGTGTGTGTGTGGGGTTGTGTGTGTGTGTGTGGGGTTGTGTGCATGTGTGTGGGGTTGGGTGTATGTGTGTGGGGTTGTATGCATGTGTGTGGGGTTGTGTGTATGTGTGTGGGGTTGTGTGCATGTGTGTGGGGTTGTGTGTGTGGGGTTGTGTGTGTGGGGTTGTGTGCATGTGTGTGGGGTTGTGTGCATGTGTGTGGGGTTGTGTGTGTGTGGGGTTGTGTGTACTCACCTAGTTGAGGTTGCAGGGGTCGAGTCCAAGCTCCTGGCCCCGCCTCTTCACTGGTCGCTACTAGGTCACTCTCCCTGAACCATGAGCTTTATCGTACCTCTGCTTAAAGCTATGTATGGATCATGCCTCCACTACATCGCTTCCCAAACTATTCCACTTCCTGACTACTCTGTGGCTGAAGAAATACTTCCTAACATCCCTTTGATTCATCTGTGTCTTCAGCTTCCAACTGTGTCCCCGAGTTGCTGTGTCCAGTCTCTGGAACATCCTGTCTTTGTCCACCTTGTCAATTCCTCTCAGTATTTTGTAAGTCGTTATCATGTCCCCCCTATCTCTCCTGTCCTCCAGTGTCGTCAGATTGATTTCCCTTAACCTCTCCTCATAGGACATACCTCTTAACTCTGGGACTAGTCTTGTTGCAAACCTTTGCACTTTCTCTAGTTTCTTTACATGCTTGGCTAGGTGTGGGTTCCAAACTGGTGCCGCATAATCCAATATGGGCCTAACGTACACGGTGTACAGGGTCCTGAACGATTCCTTATTAAGATGTCGGAATGCTGTTCTGAGGTTTGCCAGGCGCCCATATGCTGCGGCACTTATTTGGTTGAAGTGTGCTTCAGGAGATGTGCCTGGTGTTATACTCACCCCAAGATCTTTTTCCTTGAGTGATGTTTGTAGTCTCTGGCCCCCTAGACTGTACTCTGTCTGCGGTCTTCTTTGCCCTTCCCCAATCCTCATGACTTTGCACTTGGTGGGATTGAACTCCAGGAACCAGTTGCTAGACCAGGTCTGCAGCCTGTCCAGATCCCTTTGTATTTCTGCCTGGTCTTCGATCGAATGAACTCTTCTCATCAACTTCACGTCATCTGCAAACAGGGACACCTCGGAGTTTATTCCTTCCATCATGTCGTTCACAAATACCAGAAACAGCACTGGTCCTAGGACTGACCCGTGGGAAACCCGCTGGTCACAGGTGCCCACTCTGACACCTCGCCACGTACCATTACTCGCTGCTGTCTTCCTGACAAGTATTCCCTGATCCATTGCAGTGCCTTCCCTGTTATCCCTGCTTGGTCCTCCAGTATTTGCACCAATCTCTTGTGTGGTACTGCATCAAACGCCTTCTTGCAGTCCAAGAAAATGCAATCCACCCACCCCTCTCTCTCTTGTCTTACTGCTGTCAACATGTCATAGAACTCCAGTAGGTTTGTGACACAGGATTTCCCGTCTCTGAAACCATGTTGGCTGCTGGTGATGAGATCATTCCTTTCTAGATGTTCCACCATTCTTCTCCTGACAATCTTTTCCATGATTTTGCATACTATACATGTCAGTGACACTGGTCTGTAGTTTAATGCTTCATGTCTGTCTCCTTTTTTAAAGATTGGGACTACATTTGCTGTCTTCCATACCTTAGGCAATCTCCCTGTTTCAATAGATGTATTGAATATTGTTGTTAGGGGTGTGTGTTGGTGTGTGTGTGTGTGTGTGTGTGTGTGTGTGTGTGTGTGTGTGTGTGTGTTGGGGTGTGTGTGTGTGTGTGTGTGTGTGTGTGTGTGTGTGTGTGTGTGTGTGTGTGTGTGTGTGTGTGTGTGTGTGTGTGTGTGTGTGTGTGTGTGTGTGTTGGTGTGTGTGTTGGTGTGTGTGTTGGTGTGTGTGTTGGTGTGTGTGTTGGTGTGTGTGTTGGTGTGTGTGTTGGTGTGTGTGTTGGTGTGTGTGTTGGTGTGTGTGTGTTGGTGTGTGTGTTGGTGTGTGTGTTGGTGTGTGTGTTGGTGTGTGTGTTGGTGTGTGTGTTGGTGTGTGTGTGTTGGTGTGTGTGTTGGTGTGTGTGTTGGTGTGTGTGTTGGTGTGTGTGTTGGTGTGTGTGTTGGTGTGTGTGTGTGTGTGTGTGTGTGTGTGTGTGTGTGTGTGTGTGTGTGTGTGTGTGTGTGTGTGTGTGTGTGTGTGTGTGTGTGTGTGTGTGTACGTGTGTATGTGTGTGTGTGTACTCACCTATTTGTGGTTGCAGGGGTTGAGTCATAGCTCCTGGCCCCGCCTCTTCGTTGATTGCAACTAGGTCCTCTCTCTCCCTGCCCCATGAGCTTTATCATACCTTGCCTTAAAACTATGTATGGTTCCCGCCTCCACTATGTCACTTTCTAGGCTATTCCACGGCCTGACAACTCTATGACTGAAGAAATACTTCCTAACATCCCTTTGATTCATCTGACTCATCAACTTTCCATTGTGACCTCTTGTGTCTGTGTCCCTTCTCTGGAACATCCCGTCTTTGTCCACCTTGTCTATTCAGTGCAGTATTTTATATGTCGTTATCATGTCTCCCCTGATCCTCCTGTCCTCCAGTGTCGTCAGGCTGATTTCCCTCAACCTTTCTTCGTAGGACAATCCCCGTAGCTCTGGGACTAGTCTTGTTGCAAACCTTTGCACTTTCTCTAATTTCTTGATGTGCTTGACTAGGTGTGGATTCCAAACTGGTGCTGCATACTCCAGTATGGGCCTGACGTAAATGGTATACAGAGTCTTGAACGAATCCTTACTGAGGTATCGGAACGCTATCCGTAGGTTTGCCAGGCGCCCGTATGCTGCAGCAGTTATCTGATTGATGTGCGCCTCAGGAGATATGCTCGGTGTTATACTCACCCCCAGATCTTTTTCCTTGAGTGAGGTTTGCAGTCTTTGGCCATCTAAACTATATTGTGTCTGCGGTCTTCTTTGCCCTTCCCCAATCTTCACAACTTTGCATTTGGCAGGGTTAAACTCAAGGAGCCAGTTGCTGGACCAGGCTTGTAGCCTGTCCAGGTCTCTCTGTAGTCCTGCCTGATCCTCATCCGATTTGATTCTTCTCATTAACCTCACATCATCTGCAAACAAGGACACTTCTGAGTCTATCCCTTCCGTTATGTCATTCACATATACCAAGAACAGCACAGGTCCTAGGACTGACCCCTGTGGAACCCCACTTGTCACAGGCGCCCACCCTGACACCTTGTC
>NC_091301.1:42208926-42216426 GCF_038502225.1 Cherax quadricarinatus | reverse complement strand
CTACTATTACAACTGCTACCACCTTCTACCATCACTACCACCCTCTACCACTATCACAACTGCTACCACTCTACCACCACCACTTTTGTATTTTTCTATAAACTTTTTCTTAAATTATGTGTTTCTCACATTCTTTACCAAAAGACTGGCACTAGAGCCTTTCTTTGGAGCCATGGTGACTTATTTAACAGTTGCAAGCACTAAAATTAATGGATTATGAAATGTATCGTATGAACTTGTGGGATCATCCTCACTCACTGATAAACAATGGCACACTGGCTGGGAATGGAGTGTGAGGCGGCTCGGGGACGTGTGTACGTGTCCCAGACTAATGGCTATTTGCGAGTCAAATGACGATTCGCGAGTCAATGATTTGATGAAAAAAACGTTATGATTTCCGAAAATTATGACTTTCGAGCCTTACGAAAAACAAGGGTGCACTTTATTTGAAAATAAGATTCAAGCCTTATTGTGGCAAAATGAGCATTGGGCTGCACTAGTTCATTCAACAGAACAGTGGACCCCCGGTTAACGATATTTTTTCTCTCCAGAAGTATGTTCATGTGCCAGTACTGACCGAATTTGCTCCCATAAGGAATATTGTGAAGTAGATTAGTCCATTTCAGACCCCCAAACATACACGTACAAACGCACTTACATAAATACACTTACATAATTGGTCGCATTCGGAGGTGATCGTTATGCGGGGGTCCACTGTATAGGGTACAACTGCATAGCAGCTAAGTACCAATGAGAATTTAAACTAGATAAATATCAGCATGGGCAGACTAGCATGGAATCTGCTTATGAGTTAGGCCTTGGACCAGGCTTGTCTGGCATTTCAACAACTGGCACAATGACCAAATGTAGGTGGTGACAAATTATCTAACCCCACCCACATTATGGGTGGGGTTAGAACTCATGGCAAGCGAGTCTTCAAAACTCCAGGCCAGTGCGTAATCCACTTACCATGAGTTTTAACCCAATCTGTAATGTGGTTTGTTTGCAATTGTGCTAACAACGATATATTTTCTGGCATTTCTGAAAGGAGTAAACCACAAGTGTTACAGTCCTACAAGGAACAACCACAAATGATGAACAATAAGTATGATTGTTCTCCACACAATCTGCTACACATCTGCTTTATCACATTCTTATAGTGTGTCAATAAAATGTAACAAATTGAGTCATGTGACTGCAAAATTTCCTTTCACTAGTAAGTCTCCATTCATATTCAGTCTGGGTTCTTCCCTTCCACTAGTAGGTCTCCATTCAAATTCAGTCTGGGTTCTTCCCTTTCACTAGTAAGTCTCCACTCAAATTCAGTCTGGGTTCTTCCCTTTCACTAGTAAGTCTCCACTCAAATTCAGTCTGGGTTCTTCCCTTCCACTGATGTCTCCATTCATATTCAGTCTGGGTTCTTCCCTTCCACTAGCAAGTCTCAGACCCAACTGTTCTATTCATGAAACTTTGGCCTTCACTTCATATACATATATATTTTTTTTTAACACATCTGCCGTTTTCTACCGAGGCAGGGTGACCCAAAAAGAAGAAAATACTTTCATCACTTAACACTTTCACCATCACTCATACATAATCACTGTCTTTGCAGAGGCGCTCAGATACGACAGTTTAGAAGTCCCTCCAAACTGCCAAAATCACAAATCCCTCCTTTAACTCTCTGTTTCGGTCGTATATACACATCTTACGAGCCAGTGTTTTGGACGTAAATATACTCGATAATTCTAGCGGCTTTAAATTAAGCAGGAGAAAGCTGGTAGGCCCACATGTGAGAGAATGGGTCTGTGTGGTCAGTGTGCACTGTATATAAAAAATCCTGCAGCACGCAGTGCATAATGAGAAAAAAAAAAAAACTGACTGTTTTTGGATTAAAACGCCGAATTTGAGGTGTATATTTGTATAGTATTTATGGTTGTATTCTCATTTTCTTGATCTCATTTGATAGAATGGAAAACATATTACAGAAATAGAGATGATTTTGATTAGTTTCACGATAAAAACGACCTTGAAATTGAGCTCAAAGTAATGGAAATTTTCGATTTTTACCATTGTTCAAGAGTAGGCAAATCACACCACATGTCCAATACACGTTCAAATGGGGAGTCTAATATTCTTTCACTAGTGCACTGATATTATTTATACACAAATAACCCGCACATAAAAGAGAGAAGCTTACGACGACGTTTCGGTCCGACTTGGACCATTGACAAAGTCACACTAACCAGAAGTGGAGCAGGACGGCTATATATGGGCAGGAAGAGGTGGTGGTAGTAGTAGTAGTAGTACAAGAATGGTATATAATACCAACAAGATGAAATTAAGACACATGCGCAACACCCGGGCATCCCTATTGTAGACGTTTCGCAATCCAGCCAGCCACTGGATGGCGAAACGTCCACAACAAAGACAACCAGACACCACACATGTGTCTTAATTTCATCAGTAGTTGTAGTAGTAGTAGTAGTAGTAGAAGAGGTAGTAGTAGTGGTAGAAGTGGGAAATAAGGAGGATGAGCCAGTAAATACAAAGGAAGGGGAGCACTGCAAGAGAGCTAGGTGCCCACTGAGGGAGAGCAAGTGCACAGAGGTGCGTGAAAGGGGAAGTGGTGAAATAAATGAAGAAGGAACAGAAACACGAGACAGAAGAGAGAAAGACAACCCAGAGGAGAAAAGGAAAGAGGAAAGGGGAAGAGGTTTTGGCTGGCCAAAACCCTCACTCCCTTTCTTGGTACTTTTTCTCCTGCCCACCTCCGTCACTCTCAAGACTTCATTGAACGGGTTCGCTCTCTCCCAACCTGTAAGATGCTTAGTCTTGACGTTGAGTCCCTCTTCACCAATGTCCCTCTTGATGATGTCCTTGATTTCCTTAGAGAGAATGCCCATGAAGGGTTTCTTCATCTCCCTATACCTACTGATGTCTTTCTTGATCTTATCCGCCTCTGTGTGGACTCTAACTCCTTTTCCTTCCAAGGGAAATATTATTCTCAAACCTTCGGTGTCGCTATGGGCTCTCCTCTCTCTCCTGTCCTTGCTAATCTTTACATGGAATACTTCCAGACTGTTCTTCTTCCTACCCTCGATGTGCAACCTTCACTCTGGCTCCACTATGTGGATGACATTTTTGCTCTGTGGCCTCATGACTCCAGTCTCTTCCAACCTTTTCTTGAAGCTCTTAATAATCTTGCCCCTTCCATTAAGTTAAAAGCTGAATGGGAATCTAATTCCTTGCTTCCTTTCCTTGATGTCCATGTCCACCGCTCAGATACAGGTTTTTCCTTTTCCGTTTACCGAAAACCTATGCACAGTGGCATGTACATTCACTACTTTTCCTATCATGCTTCCCCTGTCAAGAAAAGTGTTCTTATCTCCCTCTTTCTCCGTGCCCTCCGCATCTGTGGTCCTCAGTTCCTTCCAGCAGAAATTTCCACTCTTCATAATTCGTTTTCCCGTCTTGGCTACCCTTCCCATTTCATAGACTCTGCCCTCTCACATGCTAAACACAATTTCTTCTCTCCCAAACTCTCTACTCCTGGGAACTCTTCTATCTTCTGCCTTCCCTACATTTCCGGTCTTTCTAATCTCAACAATTCTCTCTGTCCCTTAGACATCAAGCTTACCTTCCGCCAGACTAACACTCTTCGCACTAATCTCGTTCATACCTCTCCTCCCTCTACAGATGTTCCTGGTGTCTACTCTATTTCTTGCTCCTCCTGTCCTCTTCAATACTTCGGAGAAACTGGTCGATCTCTTTCTGACTGACTTAGGGAGCACAAAAATAGTGTTAGGCTTGCCGACACTAACAATGCTCTTTTCTGTCATGTCAGAGATCATAGCCATCCTATTGACTGGTCTTCTGCTAAAACTGTCTTCTCTACTTCCAACTTGAACAGTCACCATCTATTTGAATCCTCTCTAATACACAACTTTCCTTGTATGAACCTTAGCCCTGGCTTCGTCTCTGTAGATGCCTTCCTCTCCCACTACATTATAAAATGCTCCAAACTTCAGAACACCCATGACTTAACCTGACTCCTCATTTTTTCTTTTTCTTCTTCTCCCTCTTCCCCTTTCCTCTTTCCTTTTCTCCTCTGGGTTGTCTTTCTCTCTTCTGTCTCGTGTTTCTGTTCCTTCTTCATTTATTTCACCACTTCCCCTTTCACGCACCTCTGTGCGCTTGCTCTCCCTCAGTGGGCACCTAGCTCTCTTGCAGCGCTCCCCTTCCTTTGTATTTACTGGCTTGTCCTCCTTATTTCCCACTTCTACCACTACTACTACCTCTTCTACTACTACTACTAGTACTACAACTACTGATGAAATTAAGACACATGTGCGGCGTCTGGTTGTCTTTGTTGTGGACGTTTCGCCATCCAGTGGCTGGCTGGATGGCGAAACGTCTATGACAGGGATGCCCGGGTGTTGCGCATGTGTCTTAATTTCATCTTGTTGGTATTATATACCATTCTTGTACTACTACTACCACCACCTCTTCCTGCCTATATATAGCCGTCCTGCTCCACTTCTGGTTAGTGTGACTTTGTCAATGGTCCAAGTCGGACCGAAATGTCGTCGTAAGCTTCTCTCTTTTATGTGCGGGTTATTTTTGTATCGTTCCAGTCACGGTATTGTGCCTTTTTTGTTATTTATTATTTATACCATTTTTAAAATAATGCAGTAGTCTGCATAACAGTAAATTTTCAATTTTTTGTGTGAATAAAAAATCAAAATATAAAGCAAGAGTAATATAAGAGGGGCCTGGAGATGTGACTAATAAACAGAGGATATGTTATTTTAGCGCCAAGAATGTCTGCATTGTTTATTCTGGACCCTATTTTGAAATTGGCACCTTTTTTAATTTTGTGTGAAACTGGCCAAATTGCCAATTTTTGACAACTTTACTGGGTAGTTGAAATCGGTAAATGGGCAGTTTCTTGTACTCAATTGATAGAAAAACTAGAGTTCTAAGGAAATAGCTATGAGTTTGGTCGACTGGAACAACGGAATTGGCCGAAAATATGACTCAAAGTCGGCGAAACTGCCGATGCATATACACCTACCATCCGACTTATGACCTGCTCAACTTACGACCACTCGACTTACGACCGTGTTTTTTTTTTTTGCCAAATTTCTCGGAAATAAACAACTATTTGTGTTGTACACGGGGTTTATCCTAAACCTTACAGTACAAAATACAGTACTAACAGCATAAAAAGTAAAGTAAAACATGAAATACCAAAATAAAACATTAAAATAAAGTCATTACAAAAATGTGATGTTGATATTCAGTAGTAAAATTCGACTTACATCCATTTCGACTAATACGACCGGTTTCTCGGAACCGAACTCAGTCATAAGTCGGATGGTAGGTGTATATCGCCAAGATCGCTAACTTCGCGGGAGCGTAATTCCATAGGTTTTCAATCAAATTTCGTATTTTTGGTGTCATTACCATTGGGAAAAGATTCTCTATCATTTCATAAGAAAAAATAATTTTTTTCCCCAAAATTTTTCGACACAGCATGAGTTTCAGAAAGGGGCTTGCGAAAGTCAAAGGGTTCAAGTGCAGGCTTTGTACTTCCCAATTCCAGGACTCAAATCCGGCTAACCGGTTTTCCTGAATTCTTTCACAAAATATTACCCTGCTTACACTCCAACAGATCGTCATGTGCCAAAAACCATTCATCTCCATTCACTCTTATCTAACATGCTCACGCATGTTTGCTGGAAGTCCAAGCCCCTCGGCCACAAAACCTCCTTTACCCCATCCCTCCAACATTTTCAAGGACGACCCCTACCCTTCTTCCTTCCCCTACAGATTTATACGCTCTCCAATTCATTCTACTTTGTTCCATTCTTTCTAAATGAACAAACCACCTCAACAACCCCTCTTCAGCCCTCTGACTAATACTTTTATTAACTCCACACCTCCTCCTAACTTCCACAATCTGAATTCTCTGCATAACATTTACACCACACATTGCCCTTAGATAGGACATCTCCACTGCCTGGAGCTGCCTCCTCGCCGTAGCATATACAACCCAAGCTTTATACCCATACAAGTGTGTTGGTACCACTATACTTTCATACATTCCCTTCTTTGCCTCCATGGATAACGTTTTTTTTTTTTTTTGTCTCCACAGATACCTCAACGTACAACTCGCCTTTTTTCCCTTCATTAATTCTATGGTTAACCTAATCTTTCATAAACCCATCCACTGACAAGTCAACTCCCAAATATCTGAAAACATTCACTTCTTCCATACTACCTCTCTCCAACGTGACATCCAATTTTTTTTTTTTTATCTAAATCGTTTGATACCCTCATCACCTCACTCTTATCTATGTTCACTTTCAACTTTCTACCTTTACACACCCTCCAAAACTCATCCACTACTAACCTTTCCAACATTTCTTTAGAATCTCCCAAAAGCCCAGTACAGTGGACCCCCGAGTTTCGTGATTAATCCGTTCCAGAGAGCCTGCCGAAAGTCGAAATTCACAAAACTCGAAACCCTTTTCCCCATGAGAACTAATGGAAATAAAAGTAATCCGTTCCAGACACCCAAAAATATTAAAAATTTTTTTTTTCAAATTAAAGAAAGATTTATATACTGAAATCAATGAGAAATCAAGTACAAGGATATAAAAAATAATAATAACATTACACTTACCTTTACTGAAGACTTCTGGGTGGATGGAAGACGGGAGGCGGCGATAGGAGGAGTGTGTACACTATTGTTTGGAAGGAGAATCTCCTTCCATTAGGATTTTAGGTAGCAAGTCCTTATCTGGGGTTACCTCCCTTCTTCTTTTAATGCCACTGGGAACAACCTTAGAGTCACTGGACCCCTGTCACACAAAATATCTGTCCAGAGAGGTCTTTTTCTGGCGTTTCTTTTAAGATTTTCCTGAAGTGGGACACAACACTGTCATTGTACATGTTGCAGATATGGCTTGTTTCAACTTGGTCAGGGTGATACTTTTCAACAAATCTTTGCAACTCATTCCACTTGGCACAAATCTCCTTAATCTTTGAAGAAGGCACCTCATCCACTCCCTCTTCCTCCTCCTCTGAAGCAAGTTCCTTGGCTGTGGTCTGATGCTGTTCCAGTTGAAGCTCTTGCAGTTCGTCAGTGGTTAGCTCTTCCCTGTGGTCCTCCACAAACTCTTCCACATCCCCGTCACTCACCTCCAACCCCATGGACTTGCCAAATGCCACAACACCTTCCACAACAGGCAGAGGGTCGGCAGGGACAGGGTCTGCCTCAAACCCTTCAAAATCCCTCTGGATCGTGTTTCTCTCTTTATTTACCAAAGGGCGTGCACTAGCTTTCCTTGGGTCCATGATGACTTATTTAGCAGTTGCAAGCACAAAAAACAATGGATTATTATGAAATGTATTGTATGAACCCGTGGGGTGATGGTCACGTGTTGGTAAACAATGGCACACTGAGCGTGAATGGCGTGGGAGACTGGCTTGGAG
>NC_091301.1:42186426-42203926 GCF_038502225.1 Cherax quadricarinatus | reverse complement strand
TTTTCGGTGCTGTTTCTGGAAAATAAGTGACCATGGGCCCCAAGAAAGCTTCTAGTGCCAACCCTGTGGTAAAAAGGGTGAGAATTAGTATGGAAATTAAGAAAGATTTTGAAGGGTTTGCGGCTAACCCCTGAGAAGCCTATGCCAGTTGTGGAATCCATTGTGCCTACTTCAAAGATTAAGGAAATGTGTGCACAGTGGGTTGAACTGCAAACCTTTTATAGATGAAAATCACCCTGACACAGCTGTTGCAAGCCGTGCTGGTGACTATTTCAATGACAATGTTGTGGCCCATTTTAGACAAATCGTAAAGGAACGGGAGGTACAGAGCTCTATGGACAGATTTGTTGTGCGACAGAGGTCCAGTGACTCTCAAGCTGGTCCTAGTGGCATTAAAAGAAGAAGGGAAGTAACCCCGGAAAAGGACTTGCTACCTCAAGTCGTAATGGAAGGGGATTCCCCTTCTAAACAGTAAGAAGATAATGCTCTCCCCTCCTCCCATCCCATCAATCATCACCAGATCTTCAATAAAAGTAAGTGTCATTTAATTGTGCATGCCTTTTTCAGTTTGTGTGTATTAAAATTAACATTTCATGTGGTAAAAAAATTTTTTTTTCATACTTTTGGGCGTCTTGCACGGATTAATTTGATTTCCATTATTTCTTATGGGGAAAATTCATTCGCATAACGATTATTTCGCATAACGATGAGCCCTCTTGCACGGATTAAAATCGTTAACCGGGGGTCCACTGTACATATACATTTGGGCCATTTACGGGTTAAATGTCGATGAAGAAAGGGAGGTGGCAATTTCACGCACTGGTCAGGGAGGTATAACATCTTTTAGGAATGAAGAAAGGCAGGATAAGAGTGTGGGGAGGTGCGTGAGGCATTACGTAGAATGAAAGGGGGTAAAGCAGCCGGAACTGACAGGATCATGACAAAAATGTTAAAAGTAGATGGAGGATATAGTGTTGGGGTGGTTGATATTTTTGTTTAATAAATGTATGAAAGAGGGGAAGGTACCTAGGGAGTGGCCAAGAGTTTGTATAGTTCCTTTACATAAAGGAAAGGGAGACAAGAGAGATTGTAAAAATTACAGGGGAATAAGTTTACTGAGTATACCAGGAAAAGTGTACAGTAAGGTTATTACTGAAAGAATTAAGAGGTAAGACAGCGTATGATTGCGGATGAGCAAGGAGGTTTCAGAGTGGGTAGGGGATGTACAGATCAAGTGTTTACATTGAAGCATATATCTTCTTTCTTTCTTTCAACACACCGGCCGTATCCCACCGAGGCAGGGTGGCCGAAAAAGAAAAACAAAAGTTTCTCTTTTTAAATTTAGCAACTTATACAGGAGAAGGGGTTACTAGCCCCTTGCTCCCGGCATTTTAGTTGCCTCTTACAGCACGCATGGCTTACAAAGGAAGAATTCTGTTCCACTTCCCCATGGAGATAAGAGGAAATAAACAAGAACAAGAACTAGAAAGAAAATAGAAGAAAACCCAGAGGGGTGTGTATGTAGTATATGCTTGTACATGTATGTGTAGTGTGACCCAAGTGTAAGTAGAAGTAGCAAGACGTACCTGAAATCTTGCATGTTCTTGAGACAGAAAAAAGGGCACCAGCAATCCTACCATCATGTAAAACAATTACAGGCTTTCGTTTTACACTCACTTGGCATATATGTGAAGAGTATTTAGATAAAGGTAGGGAAGTTTTCATTGCATTTATGGATTTAGAAAAGGCATATAATAGAGTGGATAGGGGAGCAATGTGGCAGACGCTGCAATTATATGGAATAGGTAGTAAGTTACTAAATGCTGTAGAGAGTTTTTATGAGGATAGCGAGGCATAGGTTAGGGTGTGAACAAGAGAGGGAGACTGCTTCCCAGTAAAAGTAGGTTTTAGACAGGGATGTGTAATGTTGCCATAGTTGTTTAACCCTTAAACGGTTCAAACGTTTATATGTGTTCTCTCGCGTAGTGCCCCAAACGTATATACATATATACGTTTCATTTGTCATTCATTCAACATTGGCACGATAGGTCTGAGTCGCCTAGACATGAGAAAATGGGTGTGCGCACTCAAAATATTTGGGGTACTGCGCAGGTGAACGTATATATACGTTTGGACCGTTTAAAGGTTAATATATTTACAGATGGGGTTGTAAAAGAAGTAAATGCTAGGGTGTTGGGGAGAAGGGTAGAATTAAATTATGGGGAATCAAATGCAAAATGGGACTTGACAGTTACTTTTTGCTGATGATACTATGCTTATAGGAGATTCCAAAGAAAAGTTACAAAGGTTAGTGGACAAGTTTGCGAGGGTGTATAAAGGTAGAAAGTCGAAAGTGAACATTGAAAAGAGTAAGGTGATGAGGGTATCAATTGATTTAGACAAAGAAAAATTGGATATCACATTGCAGAGAGGGACTATGGAAGAAGTAAATGTTTTCAGATATTTGGGAGTTGACGTGTCAGCAGATGGGTTTATGAAGGATGACGTTAACCACAGAATTGATGAAGGGAAAAAATGTGAGTGGTGCATTAAGGTATATGTGGAGGCAAAAAATGTTATCTATGGAGGCAAAGAATGGAATGTATGAAAGTATAGTGGTACCAACTCTCTTATATGGGTGTGAAGCTTGGGTTCTAACTGCTGCAGCGAGGAGGCGGTTGGAGGCAGTGGAGATGTCCTGTCTAAGGGCAATGTGTGGTGTAAATATTATGCAGAAAATATGGAGTGTGGAAATTAGAAGAAGGTGTGGAGTTAATAAAAGTGTTAGTCAGAGGGCTGAAGAGGGGTTGTTGAGGTGGTTTGGTCATTTAGAGAGAATGGATCAAAGTAGAATGACATGGAAAGCGTATAAATTTGTAGGGGAAGGAAGACGGGGTAGAGGTCATCCTCAAAAAGGTTGGAGGGAGGGGGTGAAGGAGGTTTTGTGGGCGAGGGGGTTGGACTTCCAGCAAGCGTGCAAGAGCATGATAGATAGGAGTGAATGGAGACGAATGGTTTTTGGGACCTGACGAGCTGTTGGAGTGTGAGCAAGGTAATATTTAGTGAAGGGATTCAGGGAAACCGGTTATTTTTATATAGCCAGACTTGAGTATTAGAAATGGGAAGAACAATGCCTGCACTTTAAAGGAGGGGTTTAGAATATTGGCAGTTTGGAGGGACTTGTTAAATATCTTTATATATACTTCCAAACTTTTGTATCAGGGTGCCTCTGCAAAGACTGATTATGTATGAGTGAGGTGAAAGTGTTGAATGATGAAGAAAATATTTTCCTTTTGGGGATTTTCATCCTCTTTCGGTCACCCTGCCATAACTTATCCTTCAACACTATTGCTACTCCTTCCTTACCTCTATTAGAAACCCCTGACCTAATCTTTATTTATTTCTCCCCACTGAAACTCTCCTACCCCCTTCAGCTTTGTTTCACTTAAGCCAAGACATCCAGCTTCTTTTCTTTCATAACATCCACAAATATCTCTTTCTTATCATTCCCACAATAACCACGCACACTTAACCCTTTGACTGTTTACGCCGTATATATATGTCTTACGCGCCACTGTTTCTGACATATTTATACGCATAAATCCTAGCGGCTTCAA
Source organism: Cherax quadricarinatus (assembly GCF_038502225.1). Classification (NCBI taxonomy): domain Eukaryota; kingdom Metazoa; phylum Arthropoda; class Malacostraca; order Decapoda; family Parastacidae; genus Cherax; species Cherax quadricarinatus. The sequence continues at coordinate 42,200,309 of NC_091301.1, read as the reverse complement.
ATCAAGCGGAAAGTCCTGGTAGGCCTACATGAGAGAGAATGGGTCTCAATGGTGGGTGTGCACCCTGTGAAAAAAAATCTGGGACTCAGTGGTGCATTGTGGGAATGCCATCTTGGTAGTCCATTTTCACCATGCCTCCCGTTAAGAAGAACCTCACTACTCGGCGGATTGGAGGTCTTTTGTTCCCAAGTGATATCTCTAACAGCGATGAAAGTGTCAGTGACAGTGAATTCCAGGGTTTTCAAGTGAGTGTGACCGAAAAAAGTGCCCAGGGTGATGTAATTAGCGATGAAAACCCAGATGACCCACAACCATTCACCTCTGGTGCTGGGCCGGCTTGTTCACGTTCATGTTCACCTGTACCAGGACGAAAGAGGAAACTATTTGCTCGTGTACAAGACCCAGATGTTAGCAGTGAATGTGATAGTGATTTCAAGGTTATTGAAAGCAGTTCTAGTTGTGACAGTGAGAGTGAATATTCCCCAGTGAAGCGGCAGTATGTACTACGTAGCATGCGGTCTGGTAGTGTTTCATATGCTGTTCGAAGGGGAAGGAAAAACTCTGGGAGCAAATCCCGTGGCCCTACACAACGACCTGATAGTGAAGATGACGATATTGTTACGATGGGTATGAATGATGTGAGGCAGCAGGCAGTGGTGGTGATAGTGATGGTGGCACGACCCATGTGGCACCAGCAGCGGGCCACGCTACTACCCGTGCTGCTGACTCTGCACAACAACAACCAGCCTCACCCAACCCCACACTCCCACAACCTACACAACCACAACCTGCACAACCACAACCACGTTAAAATATCCAGAACCCACCAGCAGACCGCATCTGGGACTGGCAGGAAGGTGACGAGTTTGTCCTCAGTCCCCATGACTTTGATGAAACACAAAGTGGAATAAAGCCATCATGTCCACTTGGGAACAATGCTAGTGAACTGGAATGCTTTGAGTTATTCTTCGATGAACCCCTGATGGACATCATTGTCAGGGAAACCAACACATACTATGAATGCACCATGGCAAATACAATTCTCTCACCAAGATCACGGCTACACCAGTGGAAGGAGACAACTGTGGCAGAGATGTACCTATTTTTTGCCACAATAATGCTTATGCCACATGTGTATAATCACAGTCACCACATACTGGGCAACAGAACGCCTGATTTCAACTCCAGGTTTTAGTGTTATTATAGGTGTCAATCGTTTCTTGATACTGCTACGTATGTTACACTTTTCAGACAAAACCAGGCCTGACAGAAGCGACAGGTTATATAAGATCAGAAATGTGTTTATGTACATGAAACAAAAGTGCTGCATGTATTTTTATCCCTTCAGGAAGCTTGTTATTGACGAGTCTTTGATTTTGTTCAAAGGAAGACTCTCATTCAAGCAATATATACCAAGCAAGAGGAAATGCTTTGGTATAAAGTTATTTGTAGTGTGTGATTGCAGAAGTGGTCTAGTTTTGGATATCATTGTGTACACTGGCAGTAATACTTTGAGAGATACCATGAAGTTATTGGGTATCTCTGGTGATGTGGTTAGAACAATGATGGAACCATATCTTGGTAAGGGGCATATGTTATTTACTAATAACTGGTACACAAGCCCCTTACTCAGTGATTTCTTGCGAGTGAACTTGACAGACGTGTGTGGCACAGTGCGTGGTAATCGTAAACATATGCCAAGGTTCAACGCTGGCACTCGCAGAGGTGAAGTGCAAGCCTTTGCTGCCAATGACATCATGGCATTTCGGTGGCATGACAAACTTGATGTCACATTGTTGACATCAGTTCACCGAAATGAAATGGCACACAGTGGCAGGCACAACAGAGAGACCAATGAACCCATTCTAAAGCCTGCAGCTGTCATGGACTACAACCTCAATATGCGCTTAGTGGACAAATGTGACATACAGATTCGGTTTGCTGATTGTGTATGCAAGAGTTGTAAGTGGTATATAAAACTTTTTTTTCCATCTTGTTGATATCTCCATGCTAAATGCTTGTAACATATACAAGTTGAAGACCAACAAAACACCAAAATATGGTGATTTTTGTTTGTCAGTAATCAGACAAATAATCGCAAAGTACCAAGGAGGAACACCTGCAATAGACCAGCTCCCACGAAATTACCAACACACGCCATCTTGTTTGAGGCCTGGTGATCACTACCCCATACAGCTGCCTCCTAGTACTTCCAAGAAAAATGCTCAGAAGAGGTGTTATGTATGTACATATACCACAAAATGTCTACAAACACGCAGAGACACTCGTTTTATGTGTGAGGAGTGTCAAGTGCCACTCTGCATATACCCATGTTTCAAAGAGTTCCACAAGCTGCAGCAGTTCTAGGAACGTGTTCAGTGACTGTACATATGTATATATATTATGGAAAAATAGTAATAAACAGTTTTGTATTGTTTGTTTGTGTAAACAAATTTTATACACAAACTAATAGTGATAAAGTTTGTTCAGTTATTGTGTTGTAAACAATGAGTGCATATTTGAACAATGCACCTTACATTGGTCTCACAGGCCACATAAGTTACTTGGAAAAGAAAAATATTGGAAAATACAAGAAACTTTTGAATTAGAGTAAATAAAATAATACCGGGTGGGGGGCAGTCGCCGCTGTTGCCGTACGCACCTCACTTTCTGCCAACTTTGCGGCTCTATATTTCGGTAAGTACTGATGGCAAAAAAATTTTTAGGCTTAAAACACTCAGTAAAATAATCCTAACATTTTCATAAGAAAAAATAATTTTTTTTTCGAATATTTTGCGACATAGAATGACAGTTTCAGAAAGGGGCCTGCGACAGTCAAAGGGCTAAACATCCCACATTGACGATTTTCTTTTTCTTTTTAGTAATTTATACGGAAAAAGGGGTTACTAGCCCATTGCTCCCGGCATATTAGTTTACTTTTACAACATGCATGGCTTACTCAGGAAAGATTCTTATTACACTTCCCCATAGATATGAAAGGAAAAACAATAAGAACAAGAATTTAAAAAAAGGAACTATTAAGATAAAACCAAAGAAAACTCAGATGAGTGTGCTTCATAAACATGTACATGCATGTGTAGTGTGACCTAAGTGTAAGTAGAAGCAGCAAGACATACCTGAAATCTTGCATGTTCATGTGACAGAAAAAAAAAAACACTAGCAATCCTACCATCATATAAAACAATACAGGCTTCCATTTAACCCCTTGACTGTTGCAACCCCAAATCTTGAGGTGTGTCCTGGTGTCAAAAAAAAAAAAAAAAAAAAAAAAAAAAAAAAAAAAAAAAAAAAAAAAAAAAAAAAAAAAAAAAGAGGAAATGATAGAGAATCTTTTCGCGATTGTAATGACACCAAAAGAACAAAATTTTATGGAAAACTGATGTAATTACGCTCTTACGAACTTAGCGACCTCCGCAATATTTACGAATCGGCGATTTCGCCCACTTTGAGCCCTATTTTCGGCTAACTTCATTGTTCCAGTCGACCAAACTCAGCTATTTCTTTAGAACTCCATTTTTTCTATCGATTGAGTACAAGAAACTGCCAATTTACTGATTTCAACCACCCAATAATGTGGTCAGAAATCTGCAACTTGGCCAATTTCATGAAAATTAAAAAATACAACAATTTCACAATAGGGTCCAGAATGAAAAATGCAGACATTTCTGGCTCTAAAATAACATTTTCTTTGTTCATCAGTCACGTTTCCAGGCCCCTCTGATATTACTCTTACTTTCTATTTTGAATTTTTATTCAAACAAAAAATAGAAGATATACTGTTATGCAGACTACTGCAATATTGTAATAATTGTATAAATAATGTCAACCCATTCATGACTGCATATTAGAATGGCTACTTGGACATTTACTGGAAAATGACATCATTTGTTTATCTTCTTTTTATAGTAAAACCAATCAAAATCACCTCTATTTCTATAATATGGTTTCCATTCTATCAAATGAGACCAAGAAAACGAGAATATAACCATAAATACTATACAAAAATAGACCACAAAGTCGGCACTTTAACCCTTTCAGGGTCCAGAGGCCAAATTTCGAAGTGTGCACCAGTGTCCAAGAATTTTCAAAAAATAATTTTGCTATTTTTTCTTACGAAATGGTAGAGAATCGTTTTCCGAAGGTAAAAAAAAAAAGTATGAAATTTGGTGGAAAATTGACGAAATTATGCTCTTGCGAATATTTACGCATATCTCGTATTTATGCATCAGCGATTTTGCCGACTTTGACTCTCATTTTAGGCCAATTACATTATTCCAGTCGACCAAATTCTTAGTTATTTCAGTAGTATTACTTCTATCAATTGAGCACAAGAAATTGCCAAATCAACTGTTTCAACTATAAAATAATGTGATCGGAAATTGGTAATTTGGCCAATTTAGTGCAAAGTTCAAAATATTCCAGTTTCAAAATAGGTTCCAGAATAAACAATGAAGGCATTCCTGGCACTAAACTAACATTTCCCCTGTTCATTAGTTACGTTTCGAGGCTTCACAAATGAATTCCATTTTGATTTTTTTATTCACATAATGAATTTTTATTCAAACCAAAAAATAGAAGATTTACTGTCATGCAATATTGTAATAATTGTATAAATAATATCACTACATTTGTGAATGTATATTAAACCCACCAGCTGGTGTGTATTAGACTTGTGAAGTCATCTGTTTACTCTTGAACATCAACAAAAATTTAACATTTTCACTGCTTTGAGCTCAATTTCAAGCCATTTCCAATACTAAAACCAATCAAAATCATCTCTATTTCTGTAATATATCTTCCATAAAATCATCTCTATTTCTGTAATATATCTTCAATAAAATCATCTCTATTTCTGTAATATATCTTCCATTCTATCAAATATGACCAAGAAATCGCAAATACAATCATGAAGAAAGAAAGAAAGAAAAAAAAAAAAAAAAAAAAAAAAAAAAAAAAAAAAAAAAAAAAAAAAAAAAAAAAAAAAAAGCACTGCAAAGTCGCTGTTTTAATCGAAAATTACTAAGTTTTTTTTCTCTCATTTTGCAGTGTGTGCTGCAGGATTTATTTTATGTGATGCACACATACCACATAGATGCATTCTCTCATATCTAGGCCCAAATTTACTTCTCACAGCTTATCAGAGTGACCTGAGCTCATAGTGTAGATCTATGGTTTGGACCCTCAACGTAAAGCCGTAGATCTACGGCACGGACCCTGAAAGGGTTAATTAAAAAAAAGAAACGGTCGGAGTTTTTTTTTTTCTCATTATGCACTGCGTGATGCAGGATTTTTTTATATAGTGCACACTGACCACACAGACCCATTCTCTCAGATGTGGGCCTGCCAGCTTTCTCCTGCTAGATTTGAAGCCGCTAGAATTTACGAGTATACAGTGGACCCTCAGCTAACGACATTAATCCGTTCCTGAAAGCTCATCGGTAGCTGAAATTATCATTAGCTGAATTAATTTTCCCCATGAGAAATAATGGAAATCAAATTAATCCGTGCAAGACACCCCAAAGTATTAATTTTTTTTTTTTACCACATGAAATATTAATTTTAATACACACAAACTGACACTTACCTTTACTGAAGATCTGGTGATGATTGATGGGATGGGAGGAGGGGAGAGTGTGGAAGTTGTTAATGTTTAGAAGGGAAATCCCCTTCCATTAGGACTTGAGGTATCAAGTCCTTTTCTGGGGTTACTTCCCTTCTTCTTTTAATGCCACTAGGACCAGCTTGAGAGTCACTGGACCTCTGTCGCACAACAAATCTGTCTATAGAGGTCTGTACCTCCAGTTCCTTTAAGATTTGTCTAAAATGGGCCACAACATTATCATTGTAATAGTCACCAGCACGGCTTGCAATAGCTGTGTTAGGGTGATTTTCATCCATAAAGGTTTGCAGTTCAACCCACTTTACAAACATTTCCTTAATCTTTCAAGTAGGCACAATGGATTCCACAACTGGCATAGGTGTCTCAGGGTTAGCCCCAAACCCTTCAAAATCTTTCTTAATTTCCACACTCTCACCTTTTTTATCACAGGGTTGGCACTAGAAGCTTTCTTGGGGCCCATGGTGACTTATTTTGCAGGTACAATCACTAAAAACGCTGTGATAATATGAAATGTTCTGGTTGTATGTGTGGATGCAACCGCACTGGCTGGCTTGTAAACACTGGCACCTATGGGACAACTGAGGCGCACTCAGACCACACGTGGACGCGTCTCGAACGAATCGTGTTGGGTGAGTTTTTTAGTGTTAGCCGAGGCAAAATTTTTGCGTTAAAATGTATTGTTAGCTGGATTTAACATTAGCTGAGGGTCCACTGTATATGTCAAAAATGGTGGCTCGTAAGACGTATATATATGACCAAAACAGTCAAAGGGTTAACACACACTTGGTAAAACAGTAGTACTTCCCTGAGTGGTTGCTGTCTACCAACACATCAGCCATTTCCCATCAAGGCAGGGTTTACCTGGAGAGGGTTTCGGGGGTCAATGCCCCCACGGCCCGCTCTGAGACCAGGCCTCAAAAAGAATGAAAGAACTTTCATCGTTCAACACTTTCACCATGATTCATACATAATCAAGGTCTTTGCAGAGGAACTCAGATACAACAGAAAATAATTTTGGTGGTCACTCCTGCAACCCGACCAGTATGTCTTTCATTTATATAACAACTCAAAATATTTGCCCTATCTCCTTATGTAGCATTGCATCACTTTCATTCGTAACCCTTTGACTGTCGCAAGCCCCCTTCTGAAACTGTCATTCTGTCGCAAAAGTTATGGAAAAAAAAATAATTTTTTTCTTATGAAATGATAATCTTTTCCTAGTGGTAATGACACCAAAAGTACGAAATTTGGTCGAAAACTAATGTAACTATGCTCTGGCGAAGTTAGCGGTCTCGGCGACATATACGCATTGGCAATTTCGCTGACTTGAGCCCTGTTTTTGGCCAATTCCGTTGTTCCAGTTGACCAAACTCATAGCTATTTCTTTAGAACTCCATTTTTTCTATCAGCCGAGTACTGATTTGAACTACCCAATAAAGTGATCAGAAATTGGCAATTTGGCCAATTTCACACAAATTAAAAAAGATGCCAATTTCAAAATAGGGTCTAGAATAAACAATGTAGACATTCTTGGCACTAAAATAACATATCCTATGTTCATTAGTCACATCTCTAGGCCCCTCTTATATTACTACTGCTTTCTATTTTGATTTTTTATTCATACAAAAAAATACAAAATTTACTGCTACACAGACTATTGCCTTATTGTAAAAATGGTATAAATAATATCAGTGCACTAGTGAAAGAATATTAGACTCCCCAGTTGACGTGTATTGGACGTGTGGTGTAATTTGCTTACTCCTGAACATTGGTAAAAATTGAACATTTCCACTACGTTGAGCTCAATTTCAAGGTTGTTTTCATTGTGAAAGTAATGAAAATCATCTCTATATCTGTAATATGTTTCACATTTTATCACCTGAGATCATGAAAATGAGAATACAACGATAAATACTGTACGAAAATGCACCTCAAAGTCGGCATTTCAGCCCTTTTTGGGTTTCGGCCATCCTAGTACGACTTACGCGCCAGGATTTTTGACGTACTAGTACGCATAAATTCTAGCACCCTCAAATCTGGCAAGAGAAAGCTGGTAGGCCTACCTATGAAAGAATGGATCTATGTGGTCAGTGTGCAAAGTATAAAAAAAAATCCTGCAACACACAGTGCGTAATGAGAGAAAAAAAACTTTGACCGTATTTTTGGATTAAAACAGCGACTTTGCACTGTATTTTGGTATGGTATTTATTGTTGTATTCTAGTTTTCCTGGTCTCATTTTATAGAATGGAAGACATATTACAGAAATTAAGATGATTTTGACTGGTTTTACAATGAAAAGTACCTTGAAATTGAGCTCAAATTAGCAGAAATGTTCGATTTTTACCAAAGTTCAAAAGTAAACAAATCATGCAAAGCATCCAACACACGTCAACTGGTGAGTCTAGTATTCTTTCACAAGTGCGCCGATATTATTTATACTATTTTTACACTAATTCAGTAGTCTGCATAACAGTAAATCTTCTATTTTTTTGTGAGAATAAAAATTCAAAGTGGAAAGCAAAAGAATGTAAGAGGGGCGTGGGGATGTGACTAATGAACAGAGGAAATGTTATTTTAGTGCCAGGAATGTCTTTCTTGTTTATTCTGGACCTTATTTGGAAACTGGCATCTTTTGAAATTTGTGTGAAATTGGCAAAATTGCTAAATTCTGACCACTGTATTGGATAGTTGAAATAGGTAAATGGGTGGTTTCTTGTACTCATTCGATAAAAAAAAACGGAGTTCTAGCGAAATAGTTATGATTTTTGTCGACTAGTACACTGGAATTGGCCAAAAATTGGGGTTAAAATGGGCAAAATCGCCGATACATAAACATCGTCGAGACCACTAATTTCGCGAGAGCATAATTCCGTAAGTTTTCCATCAAATTTCATACTTTTGGTGTCATTATGATCGGGAAAAGATTCTCTACCTTTTCACAAGAAAAAAAAGAACTTTTTTTTTTTTAAATTTTAGCGACCCTGAGAACAAGTCTTTGAGAGGGCCTGGCGACCCTCAAAGGTTTAATAAAAAAAAAAAAAAAAAAAAACGGTCAGTTTTTTTTTCTCATTATGCACTGCATGCTGCAGGATTTTTTTTATGTGGTGCACACTGACCCATTCTCTCACATGTGGGCCTACCAGCTTTCTCCTGCTTGATTTGAGACTGCTAGAATTTACGCATTTAAATACGTCAGAAACAGTAGCGCGTAAGATGTATATATACGATGTAAACAGTCAAAGGGTTAACAAGTCCATTTGTCCTCTAGTTTTTCCCATCTGATTTCTGTCTCCAAACTTTCTTATTCTCAGCCAAATTCTCTGGTAATGCCTGTTCCTTTTGTAAAATTTCACAGATCATTTAGCCTCACCTCTGCTCTATGTGCTCAGCAAATCCTGTCATTTTTACCATGTAAAATACATGCCGGTTAAGGTACTGTTTACGACTAAATAAAAAAGAATAAATCAAGTCTATGTGCTACTCACTTTTCAACTTCCTGATTGGATTGTCTGGATGCAGTTAACTTTCTCCAAGAGCGAAGGTTGCGTGGCAAAAATACTGGCTTTCTGGACAGCTGGGCCTGCATAGCAGGTGACATCTGAATAATAAAAAAAAAAAAAAAAAAAAAAAAATTTACACATCTGTCGTCTCCCACAAAGGTATTGTGACCCAAAACAAGGAAACATTCACCATCATTCATTAAATGGCTGTCTTGCCAAAAGTGTGTAGTCAATTCAAATGAGCCTCTAAACTATAACAACCCTATCTGGAATGTATTTGTATTTAACAACAAACATTAAGGCATACATTAATTCCTTCCCAATGCTCCAAATTACAGTATTAAGTTTCTATGCTTTAAAAGGGGTAGACACTTATTGAAAGAAAAAAAAAATTTCCCTTGAGCAATAAATTTACTGTATGTATTGAAATTGTTGTATACATATATATTAATATACTTACTGTACATCCTATCCAATCACATTAATTTTTAAGCTAGTTTAATGCATAATCACCACCTTATTCAATCACTAATTGCTGTTCTTGTACTTCCATCACTATGCAGCTCAACTACTTTGAAGCCATAATAATTCCTAAACTTATAACTTCTATTAGTCCTTGCACTACCATTTATCATCCTATCCAATCACTGATCTCTATTTTTGCACTCTTACTTCCGCAGCATTCAAGTAGGAAACATTACTAAAAAAAAAAAAAAAAGTAATTAAAATCATTTACCAACCCCATAAACACAGTTCATGAAAATTATTTAATGACCGAGCTTATTGCATTCCCATCTGCTCTTACGACAGAGCCAAAACATTCAGCTAACCTGAGGTGCGACGGATGAGACATATTTTTCTACGTATTCACTCCATCTTTCAACTTCACTGACGGCAGGTGGAATGGTTGAATGAGAAGAGGAAGGAACTGTACCATTGTGACTAATTCCAGTTCCAGCACTTCCTCCACTATCTTCTCCCTCCTCAATCTCTGTGTCTATCAATTCTATAGTCATTTTACAGTTCCTTTTATACTGAAAAAGAATTAAAAGCAAAGAAAAACATTACTGTGTCCTTAAATACATTTCAAATGGAAAAAAAAAAATTGGTTAAACTAAAAGTGATGTTCCAAATACTTTTTTGAATATATAAAACTTGTATGTAAAGAAACTGGTTTTAAGATTTTCCTGTATTACTGGCCAACCCCATCAATGCAAAACAACAGAGAAAACAATTTATATAGTAGACCGTTGGATAACACGTGATCTATTAACATGTCTTTACCACGACACAGATGCAAAATTGCCACATACTGTTGGTCAACGTGCAGTAAAAAATGAGTTTACACAGTGTACATGTAAGGGAAAATGTGGCACATCCCGTGTTCTTTGCCCTGTGTTTCACAGCAAGCCTAAGGGTGAATCCATTATCTTGGGAGCTAGTGGGTGGGTGGGAGGGTGCAAGCTAACTAGTTAGGGAGGGCTTGATACTGGGTGAAAAAGAGTGAGTGAAGTTCTGAGTAAATGGGGTGAGAGTGACTCGCCCAACAGGTGCACACTGTCACTGCTGTTCCATAGTCCCTTCAACTGTTGCACATCCCATATGGCACTGCAGTATATGGTCAGATGGGCACTGGTGTGGGGATGATGGATAGAGGCAGGCGAGTGAGGATATGCAGGTGAGGAAGAGACACTTGACAAAGAATGGAAGCCCCACAATGAGCTAAACTCAGAGGTAAATAACTGGTGGAATTCTGTCAACACTAAGGCCCCACAAATTGACAGAGCTCAAAACACTACCTTAGGGAATTCTAACACAGAGGAAACAGAACCTCTTCTCAGCAACGAAGCAAGCCTTGGATCTGTTAATTCTCCTACACCTGACATCTCTGCTTCAGCACCTGCCTGTACACTAGACAGTGCACATACCATCTCTGATCCTACACCTGTCAGCACACCTGCCGACACTATTCCAACATCTGGCAGCAGTGCTTCATCAGCAAGTCACGAGTCAGGATTTTCTCCACCAGAGGTTGGTGCAGTTAATAATAAGGGAACTATCACTGTGCCTGAACACCTACTGCACCGAAGTACGAACAGCAGGGACACATCTATCAGAACTGCACAGGGGCATGGTAGAGGAAGACATCTACAGCCGTCTCACCTTCCACCAACACAGTCCCAGCGGCAGAACCTGTGGACAAATCAACAAAACACAGGAGGTGCAATAAATAATAGTCCACCCTCCCAGGCACCTAGGCAGTGCTCTCACTGTCATCGGAAGGGGCACACCACTAACAACTGCCTGCGAGATGCCAAGTGCAATTACTACCACAAGAAAGGACTTCAGAAGGACCAGAGTCGGAAGAAAAAGGAACTTGACAGACAGGGCCACCTGTTTAGAGACCTGTTCTTGGAACAAACCAGCAGGATCTCTAAATTGGTGAGCACACTCACACGTCACTCACTCAGCTACTCCTATCTCAGCCCAGCAGGGGGTACTGTGCCTTATACAAGACCACAGACCTACATCCCTGCACCTGCCTCAGTGCCCTACCTCTCTCAAGGGCAGGCACCTTACATGCCTTACACATCCACCACCTCAAGCTGACCACATATAAAGTAAAAGGACACAAGTGCAACTAATGTGACATTTTATTGTGGCAACATTTCGCTCTCCAGGAGCTTTGTCAAGCCGTTATAAACAATACATGGACACAGAGGGTATATAAAGGCTCAGAGTGAAGTGCAATACTAGTGGTAGCAGTAGTAGTGACATAAGTTGTAGTAGTGGTAGAAATACAATATGGTATAGCAATTAACTCGTATATTTTCTTATAGTCGGACTTGAGTCCTGGAAATGGGAAGTACAATGCCTGCACTTTAAAGGAGTGGTTTGGGATATTGGCAGTTTGGAGGGATATGTTGTGTATCTTTATACGTATATGCTTCTAAACTGTTGTATTCTGAGCACCTCTGCAAAAGCAGTGATAATGTGTGAGTGTGGTGAAAGTGTTGAATGATGATGAAAGTATTTTCTTTTTGGGGATTTTCTTTCTTTTTTGGGTCACCCTGCCTCGGTGTGAGACGACCAACTTGTTGAAAAAAAAAAAAAAAATGAGTAAAAGGATATAAAAGCGAAATGTTGCCACAATAAAATGTCACATTAGTTGCACTTGTGTCCTTTTACTTTACATATTGTTGGGAATTCTACCAACATTATTATAAGCTGACCATATCATGGGGAGCCAGTCTATCAGCATCCTGTCGGCCAACATTAGAGGTTTCATTACTAATGTTGGAGAGCTCTCACACAGTTTTGGGAACACTCAACGTCCCGACATGATAACTGTTGTTCAAACATTTTTGGACTACAGCACCCCAGAAAATTTTGCAAGAACTGCTGGCTACACCTCATGGATGAGAAAAGACAGGCAAGGGCAAGGAGGAGGTGTTGCTGTGTGCTTCTCTAAAAGTGTACATGCCCAGCACATTGATGTTGCAATCCCTACTCATCTTGAAATGACGTTCTTCAAGCTTAGCATAAACACTAGTACTTCTGTACTAGCATATGCAATGTACAGACGTCAGTGGCAACATTCAAACCCCATGAACTTCCTAATGGAAAATGTAGGCTTCCTTCTACTACAACACAACTGTCAACATATTGTAATTGATGGTCACCTCAACCAACACCTTATACAGAGGGACTTTTTTGATGACCTTCTTGCAGTATTTGACATGAGAAACTTTGTTGATTTCCCTACTCACATCACTGGCTCTTCCCTTGACCCAGTAGTGAGTGATCTGGAAGAAGGTATAGTCACTTGTCAGCCCCTCGGCTACACTGGATCATCTGACCACAAGGCTGTTTTTACGATACTTAAGATCCCAACAGAACGAGGTGAGGAGTCCACATGCACAACAAGGCTATGGGAAAGAGGTAATTGGTCAGCCCTTTGCTCTGAGCTCGCTACCACCGATTGGAATGCTCTTCTCCAAGGAGATATTGACAACCAAGTGAAAGCCTTCACTGGACACAGCCTTAATCTACAACAAGAACATATTCCTCACCGGCAATATGTGATGAAGCCAACAGATCAGCCTTAGTTTGACTTTCATTGTAGAGGTTGCTACTGCTAGGTACAAGGCGTGGCAAAGGTACAAGAGACATCCTATCACCTATAACAGGAACTTGCACAGGCAAGCCTATAGGCATATGGGTAACGTTCAAAAGTGGGCCATTGCTAAATGGGAGGTGGACACAAAAAGAAAGCTAGCATCAGGTAGAGCAGGCTCCAAAACCTGGTGGTCCCTGGTCAAGGACAGACAAGGTTATCTGCCAGATGAACTCATTCCACCTCTAAATCGACAGGATGGGACCACCTCTACTAGTAGTCAAGAGAAAGCGGACCTCTTTGCCAAACACTTGGCTACCAAAATGCAAGTTCCTGATTCAGCAAGGGACCCTCCTTGGCTAGCTCCAAGAACTGTGTCAAAACTGTCAGTGGTGACAATAAGGCAGGAGGAGGGGCAGAGAGAGACAGAGATAGAGAGAGAGAGAGAACGGAATCAGCAAGACATCCTATTGGGGCAAGTGTTCCATAAGGAAGCGTGCTGGGACCATTGTTATGGAATGTCTACTTCAATGACCTTCATCTCATCCACAAATCCCATGCATATGCAGACAGCTGTACACTGACATTCACTTATCCAAGAGAAGAAATGCCAGCTGCTCTAAG
>NC_091301.1:42093926-42181426 GCF_038502225.1 Cherax quadricarinatus | reverse complement strand
ACTACATGCTGAAGTTGTCTCACTGCCCCAGTTACTACCTGTGTTGGTAACAGGAAAACCTATTAGAAAAAAGTCAATTATGAAATTTTCTAAAGCCTATGTATATCTAAGCATATTTTCACATATAATTTCTTGCACTTATCACAAGATGTATATCCTTAAGTAACATACAACAGTTTAAAGTTTATTACACAGGATTCTGCATTGTTATAAAAATGTTTATAAAACTTTTGGTGTGGTGAAAAATGCTCTAAGTGCCAGTGGACTTGGGGTTTGTTCTAAGTTAATCTTAACTATTAACCCTCCAGGTTTTAAAACTGAATTATCATGCTAAATCTGAAAATTCTCCCAGATTTGACCTCCATGTTATGCATTTAAAATGTTATGCAAATATGCTGGCATTTAGGGGTTAAAGCCTTATCTAGCCCTTAACCCTTTCAGGGTCCAGAGGCCAAATTTCAAAGTGTGCACCAGTATCCTAGGATTTTCCAAAAATAATTTTATTTTTTCTTATGAAATGGTACAGAATCTTTTTTTGAAGGTAATAAAACAAAAAGTACAAAATTTGGTGGAAAATTGACGAAATTATGCTCTCGTGAATTTTGATGTGTCAGCAATATTTACGCATCTTCGATTTTGACTCCCATTTTAGGCCAATTACATCATTCCAGTCAACCAAATTCTTAGCTATTTCATTATTATTACTTCTATCGATTGAGCACAAGAAATCGCTAAGTCAGCTGTTTCAAGTACAAAATATTCCAATTTCAAAATAGAGTCCAGAATAAACAATGCAGGCATTCCTGGTACTAAACTAATATTTACTCTGTTCATTAGTTACATTTTCAGGCTTTACAAATGAATTCCATTTCGATTTTTTATTCACAATGAATTTTTATTCAAACCAAAAAATAAAAGATTTACTGTTATGCAGCTGACCGTGGTGCAACAGCAGCTCACCATGGTTCAGCAACAGCTGACTGGTGCAGCAACAGCTGACCGTGGTGCAGCAACAGATGACGGTGGTGCAGCAGCAGCTGACTGTGGTGCAGCAGCAGCTGACCGTGGTGCAGCAGCAGCTGACCGTGGTGCAGCAACAGCTGACCGTGGTGCAGCAACAGCTGACCGTGGTGCAGCAACAGCTGACCGTGGTGCAGCAACAGCTGACCGTGGTGCAGCAACAGCTGACCGTGGTGTAGCAGCAGCTGACTGTGGTGCAGCAGCAGCTGACCGTGGTGCAACAGCAGCTGACCGTGGTGCAACAGCAGCTGACTGTGGTGCAGCAACAGCTGACTGTGGTGCAGCAACAGCTGACTGTGGTGCAGCAACAGCTGACTGTGGTGCAGCAACAGCTGACAGTGGTGCAGCAGCAGCTGACTGTGGTGCAGCAACAGCTGACAGTGGTGCAGCAACAGCTGACAGTGGTGCAGCAACAGCTGACAGTGGTGCAGCAACAGCTGACCATGGTACGATAGTATGTATTTCCCACCCTGTTTACATATGATCGCTTAAGATGAGTACCTGCGATCTCTGTTTCGAAAACAAACTTGCACCTTTTGCAATAACAGCTCTCTTGATTGCCAGCTCCGAGACACGCACTCCACTTTCGTACTTAGCAATTATCTCTCTCATTTCCATAGTAATTTTCACCTTTTTTACCGCACGGTTGGCACTAGAAACTTTCTTGGGGCTCATGGTGACTTATTTTGCAGGTACAATCACTAAAAATGCTGTGATAATATGAAATGTACCGACTGTATGTGTGGATGCGACCACATTGACTGGCTTGTAAACACTGGCACGCATGGTGCAGCTGAGGACACACGTGGGACGCATCTCGGATGAATCGTGTGTGGCGAGGCAAAATTTTTGCATTAAAATGTATTGTATGCCGGATTTAACGTATGACGATGCCATCGTATGCCGGGGGTCCACTGTATATGAAAATTTTGCTGAATTTACGTTAATATTTATGTTACAAAATTATTAAATTATATTTTTCTTAATATTTAGCATTAAAACGCATAAAAAAAATTACAGTGGAACTTCAAAAATCGAACTGCTCCCAACTCAACCAATTAAGTAAGTATTTTTGCAAGAGCTTTTATAAGCGTATTTTTGAGGGTCTGAAATGGACTAATCTAATTCACATTATTCCTGATGAGAATAAATTCGTTCGGTAGCGGCACTTGAACAGCCTTCTGGACTGAAGAAAGTTTGATACTTGAGGTTCCACTGTATATATTGCC
This sequence comes from Cherax quadricarinatus, assembly GCF_038502225.1. Lineage (NCBI taxonomy): Eukaryota > Metazoa > Arthropoda > Malacostraca > Decapoda > Parastacidae > Cherax > Cherax quadricarinatus. The sequence continues at coordinate 42,179,177 of NC_091301.1, read as the reverse complement.
CCCCCCCCACACACACACACACAAAAAAAAGCAAATTTGTGGGGATTTCCACAAACAATTATTAGTTAGGTTCTAAATTCGTGGCTTCAGCAAATTACTGAAGCCACGAATTTGGAACTGCAAATTTGCGGGGGTCCACTGTATTTCTCCCAGCAATATTTTTAGAAGTACACCTACCATCCGACTTACGACCTGCTCGACTTACGACCACTCGACTTACGACCGTGTTTTTTTATGCCAAATTTCTGGGAAATAAACAACTATTTCTGTTGTACGCAGTGTTTATCCTAAACCTTACAGTATAAAATACAGTACTAAGAGCATAAAAAGTAAAGTAAAACATGAAATACCAAAATAAAACAAAATAAAGTCATTACAAAAATGTTTTGTTGATATTCAGTAGTAAAGTTCGACTTACGACCATTTCAACTTGCGACCAGTTTCTCAGAACCGAACTTGGTCGTAAGTCGGATGGTAGGTGTATATGAAATTCCTTGAAGCACAGTGTCACGAAAGTGTCACTCTACACTGCTGATGGTACAGTCACTTGTCACTCAATACTGCTGATCATGAACTGCTCCCAGTGCAGAGTGTCATCATGGGCCAAGCCCATGATGACACTCTTCAGGTCACTTGTTCTATCTAGGCTGGAATATTGCTGCACACTAACAGCACCTTTCAAGGCAGGTGAAATTGCCGACCTAGAAAATGTACAGAGAACTTTCACGGCGCGCATAACGGAGATAAAACACCTCAATTATTGGGAGCGCTTGAGGTTCCTAAACCTGTATTCCCTGGAACGCAGGAGGGAGAGATACATGATTATATACACCTGCAAAATCCTAGAGGGACTAGTACCGAACTTGCACACGAAAATCACTCACTACGAAAGCAAAAGACTTGACAGACGATGCACCATCCCCCCAATGAAAAGCAGGGGTGTCACTAGCACGTTAAGAGACCATACAGTAAGTGTCAGGGGCCCAAGACTGTTCAACTGCCTCCCAGCACACATAAGGGGGATTACCAACAGACCCCTGGCAGTCTTCAAGCTGGCACTGGATAAGCACCTAAAGTCAGTTCCGGATCAGCCGGGCTGTGGCTCGTACGTTGGTTCGCGTGCAGCCAGCAGCAACAGCCTGGTTGATCAGGCTCTGATCCACCAGGAGGCCTGGTCACAGACCGGGCTGCGGGGGCGTTGACCCCCGGAACTCTCTCCAGGTAAACTCCAGTGTTCTCGTTGTTGCATCTGTCTGTCTATAACTGTCTCTCAAGCTGTCTGTTTATCTGTCTTTGAATAGTCTTTCTCTCTCAGTCTGCCTGTGTGTGTATATCTCTGCCTGTCTCTCTCTGTCTCAAGAGAGAGCCGCTTATGAACCAACAGGTATTACACTCAATGTAGAATCGTTATCTCTGATTCCTGAACAAGTGGAAATGTGCATCACTTGCCAGTCATGCTGATGCTTTATATCTATAAGCACAGTATAGCACTTTGATAACTGTACTTAAGTGCACCTGTGAAATAGAGACAGTCAAAGTTAATAAGCCAGCCAGCTGAACACGTATTATACATGTCCCAGAATCATTTCTATTTACTTAGGGCATAGGTTATACGACATGCTGGCAGGATGACACTACCAGTGGTATAAAAATTGAAAGGGTGTGGCACATTGGTTATTATCGAGGTTATTTATATTTCATTGACCACTTGTGGCCACATCCATCTAAAAGCCACTAAACTCAGGGTCAACATCACTTTCCTCTTAAAAGGGGAGTGTTAATATGACATGACATCAGTGAATCCTTCTGTTTGCCACACTGTTTGCTCTAGCAGGGGCTCAGTTGAAATGGTGCTCCCACAAGGTACTAAGTGGTCCTAGATTTTTTAATATTGCACACACCTAGTGTTAAGACCTATTCTATACTAACAAGGCATCTCAGGCCAACTGTGCCAAATTTGGAGACAAAAAAAAAAAAAAAATGTCGATATACGTTTGGAGCACTAGCGGTTAGAATGCAGATCAATGTCTGGATAGTTTGAATGTTTTCCCGATGGTAATGACACCAAAAGTATGAAATTTGGTCGAAAACTCAAGGAATTATGCTCCCACGAAGTTGGCGGTCTCGGCGACATATACGCATCGGCGATTTCGCCGAATTTGAGCCCTGTTTCTGGCCAATTCCATTGTTCCAGTTGACCAAACTCATAGCTATTTCTTTAGAACTTCATTTTTTCTATAAGTTGAGTACAAGAAACCACCCATTTACCGATTTGAACTACCCAATAAAGTGGTCAGAAATTGGCAATTTGGCCAATTTCACGTAAATTAAAAAAGATGCCAATTTCAAAATAGGGTCCAGAATAAACAATGTAAACATTCTTGGCACTAAAATAACATATCCACTGTTCAGGCCCCTCTTATATTACTATTGCTTTCTATTTTGATTTTTTATTCATGCAAAAAAATACAAAATTTACTGTTATGCAGACTACAGCATTATTGTAAAAATGGTGTAAATAATATCAGTGCACTAGTGAAAGAATATTAGACTCCCCAGTTGAAGTGTATTGGATGTGTGGTGTAATTTGGTTACTCCTGAACATTTCCGCTACTTTGAGTTCAGTTTCAAGGTCGTTTTCATTGTGAAAGTAATGAAAACCATTTCTATGTCTGTAATGTTTTCCATTTTATCACCTGAGACCATGAAAATGAAAATACAATGATAAATACTATGTGAAAATACACCTCAAAGTTGGCATTTTCTTAAAAAAAAAAAAAAAGTTTTTTTTCTCATTATGCACTACGTGCTGCAGGATTTTTTTTATGTCGTGCACACTGACCACACAGACCCATTCTTTCACATATGGGCCTACCAGCTTTCTCCTGCTTGATTTGAAGCCGCTAGAATTTACGCGTATAAATACGTCAGAAACAGTGGTGTGTAAGACGTATATATACGACCGAAACAGTCAAAGGGTTAAGGGTCATGGGCATTTAAAATATTAAACAAAATACACCAACCTTAAAGGGCAGATAAACAAACAAAAATATATTATTGACCTCCATAACTGTCACAACCCCAAATCCTGAGGTGTCTCCTGGTGTCGCGCAAAAAAAAAACATAGGAAATGATAAGAGAATCTTTTCCCCGATTGTAATGACACCAAAAGAACAAAATTTGATGGAAAACTGACAGAATTACGCTCTCACAAAGTTAGCAACCTCGGTGATATTTTTGAATCGGTGATTTCGCCCACTTTGAGCCCTATTTTCAGCTAATTCCATTGTTCCAGTCGACCAAACTCATAGCTATTTCTTTAGAACTCCATTTTTTCTATCAATTGAGTACGAGAAACTGCCCATTTACCGATTTCAACTACCCAATAACTTGGTCAGAAATTTGCAATTTGGCCAATTTCACGAAAATTAAGAAATATGACAATTTCAAAATAGGATCCAGAATGAACAATGCAGACATTCCTGGCTCTAAAATAACATTTTCTTTATTTATCAGTCACGTCTCCAGACCCCTCTGATATTACTCTTGCTTTCTATTTTGAATTTTTATTAAAAAAAAAATACTGCAATATTGTAATAATTGTATAAATAATGTCAACCCATTCATGACTGCATATTAGAATGGCTACTTGGACATTTATTGTTTACTTTGTTTACTTTTGAACATGGGCAAAAATCGAACATTTCCCCTACTTTGAGCTCCATTTCAAGGTACTTTTCATAGTAAAACCGATCAAAATCACGTCTATTTCTATAATATGTTTTCCATTCTATCAAATGCGACCAAGAAAACGAGAATACAACCATAAATACTATACGTAAAAAGACCACAAATTCGGCATTTTAATTAAAAAAAAAAAAAACGGTCAGTTTTTTTCTCTTTATGCACTGTGTGCTACAGGATTTTTTTTTATATGGTGCACGCTGACCACACAGACCCATTCTCTCACACGTGGGCCTACCAGCTATCTCTTGCTTGATTTGAAGCCTCTAGAATTTACGAGTGCACCTACCATCAGACTTACGACCTACTCGACATACGTCCACTCAACTTATGACCGTACATCTGGCAGCTGCGCTGAGCCGGCTGATACATACCACTGTACAATATTTGACGATACTCGCTGCAGCAATGCGCCATACAGGTAGCATCAGTTTGAGTTACCCAGCCCCATCAGCAGCATCATACTGTATTAACCCTTTCAGGGTCCAAGGCCCAAATCTGGAGTCACGCACCAGTGTCCAAGAATTTTCAAAAAAAAAAAAAAAAAATTTATTTTTTCTTATGAAATCATAGAGAATCTTTTTGTGAAGGTAATAAAACAAAAAGTACGAAATTTGGTGGAAAATTGACGAAATTATGCTCTCGCGAATTTTGATGTGTCAGCGATATTTACGAATCGGCGATTTTGCCGACTTTGACTCCCATTTTAGGCTAATTACATTATTCCAATCAACCAAATTCTTAGCTATTTCACTAGTATTACTTCTATTCTATCGATTGAGCACAAGAAATCGCCAAGTCAACTGTTTCAACTACAAAATAAAGTGATCAGAAATTGTTAATTTGGCCAATTTAACACAAAGTTCAAAATATTCTAATTTCAAAATAGGGTCCAGAATGAACAATGTAGGCATTCCTGGCACTAAACTAACATTTCCTCTGTTCATTAGTTATGTTTTGAGGCTTTACAAATAAATTCCATTTTGATTTTTTATTCACATAATGAATTTTTATTCACACCAAAAAATAGAAGATTTACTGTTATGCAATACTGTAATAATTGTATAAATATCATCACCATATTTGTGAATGTATATTAGACCCACCAGCTGACGTGTATTAGATGTGTGAGGTCGTTTGTTTACTCTTGAATATCGGCAAAAATTTAACATTTCTGCTACTTTGAGCTCAGTTTCAAGCCATTTCCAGTGCTAAAACCAATCAAAATCATCTCTATTTCTGTAATATGTCTTCCATTCTATCAAATGAGACCAAGAAATCGCAAATACAACTATAAAAAACATACGAAAAAACACTGCAAAGTTGCTGTTTTAATCGAAAAATCATGATTTCATTTTTTTTCTCTCATTATACACAGTGTGCTGCAGGATCTGTTTTATGTGGTGCACACATACCACATAGATGTATTCTCTCATATCTAGGCCTAAATGTACCACTCACAGTTTATCAGAGTGAGCTGAGCTCATGGCGTAGATCTACGGTTTGGACCCTGAACGTAAAGCCGTAGATCTACGGGACGGACAGTAAATTTCCTCATGGTCCTTAAGAGGAAGTCTGAATTTTGCACTGGAGAGTGTGGCAAGAAAGGCTCTTACTCTCAAGCGCGCTCTATTTGTTTTCACTGTTGCACATAAATCTGTCTGTATTTGTCTGCCTGTATATGTCTGTCTGTCTGTGTCTGCATCTGTCTTCGTCTTCCTGTGTGTTTCTGTCTACCTGTGTGTCTGTTTTTCTGTGCTTCTCTCTCTGTCTCAGAGCCGCTCATGAACCAAGAGTTATTACACACAAAGCAGAGTTGTCACATCTTCAATATGATGCTAATATCGCTATACAGCTTATTTATCTATCACAATTCATTTAATATGACATAATAAACAATATATGTAAATAACATAAAAACCTGATCCACACTCCAGAATGAATAAAATATGAACTTAAATGCTTTAAACTCCACATCTTGCACCTGTGCTGGTGTGTAGGTACACATTAAAATTATTAAGAGTGTGTTATTGGTCTTGAAGATGCCATATTAATAATAATAATAACAATAACACAATAATAATCACTCTGAGGTGCATTAAATGTGTAAAAAACGTTAATATAGACATTTTGCTTAATCCATCTATGATTTTTTTTCAAAATTATATAATAAATACGCTATGTAACATATAAATTAACATAAATATGAGAAGTTTTTCCAGTCGGCTTGACAGAGTTTACAGAAACTATTCATGTCCAGGCTGATAACAACAACAACAACAACTAGTTTGTTTACAAAACTCATGAACCTTCTACACACACTCATTCTTTCTCTCGTTTATTCATTTAATCTTGTTTACTCACCTCTCACTCTACATTAGGACTACAGATATTTTAAGGTAAATAATGGAAAAGCGCTGTATCATATTATAGTTTAATAATAATATTAATACATACGTATTATTGTAATAATAATACGTAATAATAATTTTTTTTTTTCAACAAGTCGGCCGTCTCCTACCGAGCACTGGAGCACCGATCCACTGCATAGCACTTTGTCTGGATTTTTGGGGTTATCCTAGGTAATTTACATTATGTATGATAACTTTACTTATGTGAACCTCTGTGTGTACTCACCTATTTGTGGTTGTAGGGGTCGAGTCTTAGCTCCTGGCCCCGCCTCTTCACCGGTTGCTACTGGGCCCTCTCTCTCCCCGCTCCATGAGCTTTATCAAACCTCGTCTTAAAACTGTGTATGGTTTCTGCCTCCACTACGTCATTTTCTAGGCTATTCCACTGCCTGACAACTCTATGACTGAAGAAATACTTCCTAATATCTGACTCATTTGTGTCTTCAACTTCCAATTGTGGCCTCTTGTTTCTGTGTCCCCTCCCTGGAACATCCCGTCTTTGTCCACCTTGTCTATTCCATGCAGTATTTTATATGCCGTTATCATGTCTCCCCTGACCCTCCTGTCCTCCAGTGTCGTCAGGCCGATTTCCCTTAATCTTTCTTCATAGGACATTCCCCTTAGCTCTGGAACTAACCTTGTTGCAAACCTTTGTACTTTCTCTAGTTTCCTGATGTGCTTTATCAAGTGCGGGTTCCAAACAGGTGCTGCATACTCCAGTATGGGCCTGACATACACGGTGTACAGTGTCTTGAACGATTCCTTACTAAGGTATCGGAATGCTGTTCTCAGGTTTGCCAGGCGCCCATATGCTGCAGCAGTTATCTGATTGATGTGTGCTTCCGGAGACATGCTCGGTGTTATACTCACCCCAAGATCTTTCTCCTTGAGTGAGGTTTGCAGTCTTTGGCCACCTAGCCTATACTCTGTCTGTGGTCTTCTGTGCCCTTCCCCTATCTTCATGACTTTGCATTTGGCAGGATTAAATTCGAGAAGCCATTTGCTGGACCAGGTGTCCAGTCTGTCCAGGTCTCTTTGAAGTCCTGCCTGGTCCTCATCTGATTTAATTCTCCTCATTAACTTCACATCATCTGCAAACAGGGACACTTCTGAGTCTAACCCTTCCATCATGTCGTTCACATATACAAAAACAGCACTGGTCCTAGGACCGACCCCTGTGGGACCCCGCTCGTCACAGGTGCCCACTGTGATACATCATTACGTACCATGACTCGTTGCTGCCTCCCTGTCAGGTATTCTCTGATCCATTGCAGTGTCCTTCCTGTTATATGCGCCTGATGCTCTAGCTTCTGCACTAATCTCTTGTGAGTAACTGTGTCAAAGGCCTTCTTGCAGTCCAAGAAGATGCAATCAACCCACCCCTCTCTCTTGTGTCTTACTTCTGTTATTTTATCATAAAACTCCAGAAGGTTTGTGACACAGGATTTGCCTTCCATGAATCCGTGCTGGTTGGCATTTATACTCTTGTTCCATTCCAGGTGCTCCACCACTCTCCTCCTGATAATCTTCTCCACAACTTTGCATACTATACACGTCAATGACACAGGTCTATAGTTTAGTGCCTCTTTTCTGTCTCCTTTTTTAAAAATGGGAACTACATTTGCTGTCTTCCATACCTCAGGTAGTTGCCCAGTTTCCAGGGACGTGTTGAAGATTGTGGTAAGTGGCACGCACAACATATCTGCTCCCTCTCTAAGGACCCACGGGGAGATGGTGTCCGGTCCCATTGCCTTTGAGGTATCGATGTCCCTTAGCAGTTTCTTCACCTCCTCTTCATCTGTATGTATGTCGTCCAACACTTGTTGGTGTATTCCCTGCTGGTGTCCCCATCTGGTCTGTCCCCCCAGAGTCCTTCCTGTCTCTACTGTAAATACTTCCTTAAATCTCGTGTTGAGCTCCTCTTGATCGTTTCTTGTGAGTTCTCCACCTTCTTTCCTCAGCCTTATCACCTGGTCCTTGACTGTTGTCTTCCTCCTAATGTTGCTACACAGCAGTTTCGGGTCAGATTTGACTTTCGATGCAATGTCGCTTTCATACTGTCGCTGGGCCTCCCTCTTTATCTGTGCATACTCGTTTCTGGCTCTTCTACTAATCTCCTTGTTTTCCTGGGTCCTATGCCTCCTGTACCTTTTCCATTCTCTGTTGCACTTAGTTTTTGCCTCCCTCTTACATTACTTTTGCTTTCCATTTTGAATTTTTATTCTCACAGAAAATAAAAGGTTTCTGTTATGTATACAACTACATAATTATAAAAACGATATAAATTATATCACTGCACTTGTGAAAGAATATTAGACTCGCCAGTTGATGTGTACTGGATGCATGGCTTGATTTGTTTACTCTTGAACATCGGTAAAAATCGATAATTTCTCGGGCCAAAGCCAGGAAAGACGGGTTGATGCTCAGGTTCTGTGTTAATGCTAGGGGAATTTCAAAGGCTGTTATTGGTGTACCATTCTGAAAATCCCAGTGTGTTCAGGAAAAAAATGTTTGAAGAGAAAACCCTGTGTGTTTTTTAAATTTAAAAGGCAAATACGGGGAAATTTTTCCGGGTTAAAAATTTAAATTTTTCCCTAGTGTGAAAAATACCCCCCGAAAAAAATTGGATCCAAGTGTTTCCTTTTAAGGGAAATGCCCCCTCCCTCATCCCCCAAATTTGGGATAAATTTTCTAAAGGGGTTTGGGGTTTCACATAAAAGTTCTTCCCCCCAATACCACTCCTCCCCCTCCACCCCAAGGCCCCAGCAGGTCTTTTCCCAAACTTTAAAAACTCACATTTAAAGAATTTTGAAAGGTGCTTTAATGTGCCCTCGGGCCTCACCTCACGCAAAATTTTTGGGAGAGAACATTTTTGGCATCCTCCTTTTGCAAACCCAATAGGTATGGCTTGGGGGGGAGTGACTACCAAGACTTTGAACTTTTTGGAAAAATTTAAGGCCAGATTGTGTCCACAAGGGGGTTTTTAAGGGGGGTTTAGGCAGCCCCTAAAGGACCCTTTTGTAACGGGAACTCTATTGTGGTTTTGGGGGATTTTCCTTGGGGTTGAGTGGTTTGGAGGATGTGGAAGAGGGGGGAAACCCCCTTGAAGGCTAACCACTGGGGGCCCGAAAGAGCTTCAGGGTTTTTAAAAGTCACAGTTTTCAGAATCTTTCCCAGGGGAGGAGGAAGAAAATGGAAAAGGGGCCTTTTTTAAAATTGGGGGAGTTTTTTGAAAGGGGGTAGGATGGAAAGTTTTTGGAGAAACATCCCTGAGAAGGATTTTGGGCCCATTTGGAAACCCACATGACAGGGGTTTTTGGGCCCCAAATTTTGGGGAAGTTATAAAGGCCAGAAACGGGCCTATACACTTTATTTGGGGCAGGGCTCCAGTGACCCCAAGCTGGTCCAGTGGCTTTAAAAAACAAAAAGAAAGAAACCCCCAGAAAAGGACTTGGTACCTGAGGGTTGATGGGGGGGGATTCCCCAAACAGTAATTCAATCTCCCCTCCTCCCAGTTTTCCCATCCCCAAAAAAAAATTTTAAAAAATTTAAGTGTTATGTTTAAATTTTTTCATTCATGGGCCCCAAATTTTTGTTTTTTTACTCATCTATTTTCATGAAAAAAATTTTTTTTTTTAAATTCGGGGTTGTCGGGAACGTTAGTTGTATTTAATTATTTTTTTGGGGGGAAAAATTACCCAAAACCCATCTCTTGAATAAAGTCCCATTTCCCCAGTTGGGGGATTGGGCGAAAAAACGGGGACCACCTTGTAAGGGATGACCTTCTGGGGTTTTTTAAAGGAAAAAGAAGACCAATAAAAACCCAAGTGCTAACCCAAAAAAGGGGTTGTTTCCCGAATAATATTTTCTTGGCACTTGCACTTTTTCTACAAAACCCCCTGCCAGCTTCCTGATGGCAAAAAATGTAGCCATTTCTGCACTTTCCACTAATCACACAAGCCCACACACAATAGAAAACACCTCCCTAGGACTGCATAATCACAAAACAAACCCAAGTATAACTTATGGCTTGAACCTTTAAAAAAACCTCCCAAAATGTTTCTTTTTTCAATGTTTTTTTTTTTAAAATAAGGCCTCTTAGTAACTTTAAAAATTTGGGGGCCGTTGGGGGTTTTGGCAGGTCTAAAAAAGGCTAAAAGCGCCAGCAAAATAAAAAATTTTCACTGATAAATGTAGCTTTAAAGAGTATAGCAACGGGAATTTAGTAATTAAGGATAGTATCTTTCTCCACCATAAACCCTCTGAAAGCTTTTTTTCTTCCCCAAAGGTAAAGGGCTTGGGTACATACCCCAGTTTATTTTTTTTAATTGATTTTTTTTTAAAATGTAGGATCAATACAGTTTCCCCTTTCCCAAAACCTTTCCTTATAACAAGAGCATGGGAAGATATTATAGACAGTGGGAAAAGAAAGGGGCTACGCTCCGCCCTCCTGTCAAAACGCCATCACTTCCATTTATCCTATTTATTGATTCAAAGAAAAATTATCATTTTTGTTATTAATAAAAATTTTTTACCTTAAGATGAATTGTAAAGATAAATTAAATTTTTGTAGAGTTGATATTGAAAATATTGAAGTTTTTTTGCGGCCTCCGGGAGGGGGGAATTTTCTCCCGGGCAATTTGGGGAGGTCCTCAATAAAAATCCATAATCCTTCCTAAGGGGGACTTATTAAATAGACGTTTTACAAAAAATTTTTCCCCCATAAGAAATAATAAATTCAATTAATCCTTTCTGACACCGAAAGTAAAAAAAAAAATTTTTTTTACATAAAATATGGGATTTTTTAGGGCCCCCCGGTTAACGATTTTAACCCGGGCAAGAGGGCTCATCACAAAAATTAACGTTATGCGAATAAATTTCCCCCCATGAAATAATGGAAATAAAAAACCGTGCATCCAAAAGGGAAAGAAAAAATTTTTTTCCCAAATGAAATGTTAATTTTAATACACACAAACTGAAAAGGCATGCAAAATTTAAAATTCCCTTTACTTTTTAAGAAGATTTTGGTGATGATTGAGGGGATGGGGGGGGAGGCATTTTTCTTTTACTGTTTAAAAGGAAACCTTTTCCATTAGGACTTGAGGTAGAAAGGTCCCTAAATTTCCCTTTCTTTTTTTAAAACCCACTGGGACCAGCTTGAGAGCCCACTGGCCCTTTCATTTGCCCAAATCTGTCCATAGGCTCTGTCCCCCCGCCTTCAAGACTTTTTCGGGGGCCCCTTAACATTTTTTCATTGAAAATCCCCAAAGGCACGGTTAAAAGCTGTGTCCCGGGTGATTTTCATCTATAAAAGGGTTTAGTTCAACCCACTGTAAACATTTTCCCTTAATCTTTGAAGTAGGCACAATGGATTCCACATGGATAGGCTTCTCAGGGGGTTTTTAAAAACCCTTAAAAACTTTCTTAATTTCCCCATAATTTTCACCTTTTAAACAAGGGGGCCTTTTAAAACTTTCTTGGGCCCCTTTTTTAAACAGCACCGAAAAAAACTGTAAAAATTCCCCCAAAATTCGGAATGTTTCGATTTACTGAGGCTTTAAACAATGGGGCGGGCGGCACGACATTGGGCCCTCTGGGAAAAACGAAGTGGTTTTTCGGGGATGGCAAAAAATTTTATAAAGTAATGGGGTTTGGAAAAAACGCTATTTATGCCCTCGTTTATGGGGTCCCTGTACATAAACAAACAACATGGCAATTAAACATTAAAGAATAAAACATACCCTTTTTTTGGAATTCTTTTGTGTTGGGGCTGGGGGGGAACTAATTGGGTGAAATTTCCGTTTGGGAAGGGGAAACCCCTTTCCCTCAACACCTCGGGGACCAATTGCTTTTTTGGGGGTTTTTTCTTTCTGTTTTAATGCCACTAGGACCATTTAGAAAAAACTGAGTCCTGTCTGAAAAACTGTCCAAAAAATTGCTCGGGATTTTCTAAAACTTCCCCAAAAAGGGCCAAGACTCTGTCACTTTTTTTTGGGTTAAAGTGGCTTGAAACATCCTTTCTGGGTGATGTTTCTTCCCCCAAAAACTTTTCCCTCCCACCCCCCATTTCAAAATCTCCTTAATTTCAAGAAGGCACCTTTCCATCTCTTCTTCCTCCTTTCAGCAAAATTCCAAGGGTTTCAATCTGTTTTCCTTCCCTAAACTTTTGGGGCCCCCGTTGGGTTTGCTCTTTTTTGTGGTCCTCCACCAACTTTTTCCACATCCTCCCAAAACCCCATCCCCCCTTTGGAACTCCCCAATTCCAAAATGGTTTTTTCCCAAACATAGGCTCATCCCGGGTCCCGCCCCCAAAACCCCCTTAAAAACCCTCTTATTTTACACAATCTGGGCCCCAATTTTTTTCCAACAGAGTTCAAAGTCTTGGAGTTTTTTCCCCCCCTAAGCCTTACCTATAAAACCTACTAATGGAGAATACCAAATGTTCTTTTCCCAAAAAACTTAAAAAGGGTCAGGTCTGAGGCCATTAAAGCACCCAAACCCCGTTTTTGGGGAGGGGTTTTTTTAAAATTTGCAATGACCTGCTGGTCCAAAGGGCTGGAGGGGGGATTTTGGGGCAAGAACTTTTGGGTGATGAACCCCCAAATCCTTAAATTAAACCCTCCGTTTGGGGGATGAGCAGGGGGATTGTCCATACTAGGAGGCAATTTTGGGTCCCAAATTCCCCTTTTTTGGGGAATTCTTACAAGGCCCCCAAAACTTTTGAAACCCCTTCCAAAAAAATTTCCCCCGGGCCCATGCCTTTTCTATTGATTTCAAAAAACACACAATTTACTTTTCAAAAATTGTTTTTTTTTTTAAAAAATTTGGGGTTTTCGGGGTGGTACTTAAGGCTTCACTTTGAAATTCCACCAGCATTGTTTGGGCATTTGCATCAAATGTCTTTTCCCCGGGGTTGTGTCTTTGGCCTTTTCTTCCTGATAAAAGGGTCCTCTTTGGCATTTTTTTAAAAAAAGGGGCCCGTTTTAATTAAAATTGAACACTTTTTTCAGGTTTAGTCCTTCACTGTTTATGTACCCTTTTAATTCCTGCACATATTTTTGCCTTTTGGTCCAACTGGGAGCCCTCACCATGCCTTAACCCCACTGTGTATCCCGACCCCTTAAACTCTAAAACCCCCTTTCTGGCCTTTTTACATTATCACTAGTTGGGCAATTTTTTTTACCAAATCCTGTAAACTGCCTAAGCCTTTTCAAAGCGGCCATGGGGCTATCTTTCCCGCCAATTGTTTCTCATTTTTTCCACACCCAAAAATAACCTCAACATCTTTAGTACTGGGGATCTCATTTTTTCAGCATATTTACCCCCTTTTTAACAACCCCGCCCTTGATTTCCTTTTCTTTGGCCCATGATGGAAGGGGGTGATTTTACGGGTTTTTTATAATCCTGGCCAGTTGCCCCACAAGAGCTACTATCATATTGTTCAATGATGTTTTTTTTAAATTTTTTAATTTTTCACCTTTTTAAAGGAAACTAGGGCTTTTTTTGAAGATTTAAAACTTTTTTAGCACTTAAATAACTTTGTTTAAAAAAAAAGGGGAAAATTATGAAAATTCGGGTTTGGGCCCTGAGGGGGCCGTCGCTTTACTGGGTAAAACCAAGGCACACTGGTGGGAAGGAAAAGGGGGGGTTGGGGTCCCCGCGGCTCAGAGCCCCTGCTTCCCCGGGGTGAAGGACTTTGCGAAATTAAGGACCATTTTGAGCCAATAACGGAAAAAAAGGATATTTCCCAAATGGACAACTTTCCCGACCCTTTATTTTGAGGGACCCTGTAATGCCTTTTCAATTAATTTTAAAAAGGAAAATTAACCCCGCATACAAACAAAAGGTTTTAAAAAGGATTAAATTAAGGCTCTGGGGGGCCTGGGGGTTGCTTTTCCCTTTCAATTTAGGGGCCCGGGTTGATTCCCACCCGAGAGAAGCATTGGGCTGTTTTTTCCACCTGTTGTCTATGTTCCCCATCAGTAAAAAGGGACCCGGGTGTTTTGGCTGGTGTGGGGCCCCTCCCGGACACTGAACTAAGGGGCCTTTTGGGCCGGGGCGGGAAGACCCGGAAACCCCCCCAGGTAAACCCCCAAGGGAATGTTTCAATTTCAAAATTGGGGTTTAGATAAGCAATACAGACATTTCCCTTTTAAAAATAACCCTTTCCCTTTTTTGGGTTTTTTTTTCACAGGGTTTGGCCTGGTTAAATTAAAGGGTCCCAGCTTTATTGGGGAAAACTATTTACAGGTTAAAGGTTCTTTAAATTTTTTAAACTAAAAGCTTTACCCCATCGGTTTATTTTAAAAATTTTTTTTATGAGACAAAATAGGAAACAGGAAGTTGGGCCCTCTGTGGGCCAAAAATTTTAATGTAAACAATACTATCTGTTGGGGCAGTTTATAGGGTGGTTTTTGGAGATATTTTATGAAAAAAAAAAAAAAGTGTCTAATAAACTGTAAAATGCGGTATTCTGTTATAGTTAACAGATGGTACTCACTCCAGCAAACACAAAACAGTAATTATTTTAATGGTAAGTGCACCTCTTACGTATTTTCTTTCTCTAAACAATTTTTTTTTTTTAACAAGTCGGCCGTCTCCCACCGAGGCAGAGGCACCCAAAAAGAAAGAAAATATTTTCATCATTCAACACTTTCACCTCACTCATACATAATCACTGTTTTTGCAGAGGTGCCCAGAATACAACAGTTTAGAAGCATATACGTATAAAGAATACAACATATCCCTCCAAACTGCCAATATCCCAAACCCCTCCTTTAAAGTGCAGGCACTGTACTTCCCATTTCCAGGACTCAAGTCCGGTTATATAAAAATAACCGGTTTCCCTGAATCCCTTCACTAAATATTACCCTGCTCACACTCCAACAGCTCGTCAGGTCCCAAATACCATTCGTCTCCATTCACTCCTATCTAACACGCTCATGCACGTTTGTAAAATAGTGTCAAGTGTTAACACTGTTGGAGGAACACACTGCAAAGTACTCTTTACTGAGGAAACAAGATAAACATGGGTGCATTTTTGTAACATCACTTTACCTTATCCATTGTGAAACCAGTGTAAGCATGGATGCCAAACATTTCTCGTAATGTATCTTCGTATGCTGTGGATTCCAAATTGCCATCCAGAACATTCTTCACCATATCTAACATGGCTGGGTAATAGTCTTCAATAGCTATTTCATCTGAAATATATATAAAATGTTACATTCAAGTTAACTAAATAATAGCCTTCTTGATCTTAAGCATATCAATTTGACTGCATATACTGATTGCAAAGTATTCTGCTTCAAAATAAGTGTGTCAATATACAGGACTGAAGAACATGAAGCTTTATTAAGAGGTAGCCTACATCATGGAAGGAGAGGACTCCACATAATCAAAGTTTTAATAGAGCATAAGGAAAAAACAACAGTAAGAAGAGCCTATTCCAGGAGGAAAAAGAATTTCAATGAAATTCTTATGCCTCAGCCCCTCCAAAACTGAAACAAAGTTCATTGCAGGAAAATGTAATAAACATGGGATTTATATATCTATAATATCAACGTATGAATCCCACTTCCATAAAATGGGAAGGCATCTGATTTGTTAGGATGGTTAAGAAATATCTGTGGATTAAGTTGAAGTCAATCTTATGTAAAGATAGAGAATCTTTTCCCGATCATAATGACACCAAAAGTATGAAATTTGACGGAAATCTCTCGGAATTATGCTCTCGCGAATTTAGCAGTCTTGACAATGTTTACGCATCGGCGATTTTGCGCACTTTGAGCCCTATTTTCGGCCAATTCCAGTGTACTAGTCAACAAAAATCATAACTATTTTGCTAGAACTCCATTTTTTCTATAGAGTAAGTACAAGAAACCACCCATTCACCGATTTCAACTATCCAATACAGTGGTCAGAATTTAGCAATTTTGCCAATTTCACACAAATTTCAAAAGATGCCTATTTCCAAATAGGGTCCAGAATAAAGAAGAAAAACATTCCTGGCACTAAAATAACATTTCCTTTGTTCATTAGTCACGTCCCCACACCCCTCTTACACTCTTTTGCTTTCCACTTTGAATTTTTATTCTCACAAAAAATAGAAGATTTACTATTATGCAGACTACTGCATTAGTGTAGAAATGGTATAAATAATATCGGCGCACTCGCGAAAGAATATTAGACTCACCAGTTGATGTGTATTGGACGCTTAGCATGATTTGTTTACTTTTGAACTTCGGTAAAAATCGAACATTTCTGCTACTTTGAGCTCAATTTCAAGGTACTTTTCATTGTAAAACCAGTCAAAATCATCTCAATTTCTGTAATATGTCTTCCATTCTATAAAATGAGACCAGGAAAACTAGAATACAACAATAAATACCATACGAAAATACAGTGCAAAGTCGCTGTTTTAATAAAAAAACATGGTCAAAGTTTTTTTTTTCTCATTACGCACTGTGTGCTGCCGGATATTTTTGATACTGCCTACCAGCTTTCTCTCACTAGATTTGAGGGCGCTAGAATTTAGACGTACTAGTACGTCAAAAACCCTGGTGCGTAAGCCATACTAGTATGTCCGAAACCCTGAAAGGGTTAACCCTTTGACTGTTTTGGTCATGAGTATATGTCTTACGAGCCACCGTGTTTGACATCTATATACAGTGGACCCTCAACCAGCGATATTAATCCGTTCCTGAGAGCTCATCGTTAGTCAAAATTATCGTTAGTCAAGTTAATTTTCCCCATAAGAAATAATGGAAATCAAATTAATCCGTGCAAGACACCCAAAAGTATTGAAAAAAAAAAAAAATTTTACCACATGAAATATTAATTTTAATACACGCAAACTGAAGATTACATACACAGTTACATGACACTTACCTTTATTGAAGATCTGGTGATGATTGATGGGATGGAAGGAGGGGAGAGGTGTTAGTGTTTAGAAGGGGAATCCCGTTCCATTAGCAATTGAGGCAGCAAATCTTTTTCTGGGGTTACTTCCCTTGTTCTTTTAATGCCACTAGGACCAGCTTCAGAGTCACTGGACTTCTGTCGCACAACATATCTGTCCATAGATACCTGTACCTCTCGTTCCTTTATGACTTTCCTAAAGTGGTTCACAACATTGTCAGTGTACAGGTTGCCAACACGGCTTGCAGTAGCTGTGTCAGGGTGATTTTCATCAAAAAAGGTTTGCACTTCAAGCCACTTTGCACACATTTCCTTTATCTTAGAAGTAGGCAACTTCTTCAATTTCTCTCTCCCCTCCTCCGAAGCAGTTTCCTCAGGTCTGCCCTCTTGCTGTTCAAGATGATCTAGCAGCTCATCAGTGGTTAGTTCTTCACTGTCCTCCACCACCTACTCTTCCATATCCTCCCCACTAACCTCCAACCCCAAGGACTTCCCCAATGCCACAATGGATTCCTCAACTGGCATAGGATTCTCAGGGTTAGCCTCAAACAAAATCCCTTTTGTCTACACATTCTGGCCACAGTTTTTTCCAAGCAGAGTTCAATGTCCTCTTAGTCACTTCCTCCCAAGCCTTACCTATAATGTTCACACAATTGAGGATGGTAAAATGATCTTTCCAAAACTCTCTCAGAGTCAGTTGAGTTTCTGAGGTCACTACAAAGCACCTTTCAAACATAGCTTTTGTGTACAGTTTCTTGAAGTTGGAAATAACCTGCTGGTCCATGGGCTGCAGGAGAGGAGTGGTATTAGGAGGCAAAAACTTCACCTTAATGAAGCTCATGTCCCTAGAAAGTCGCTCTGCCACATCTGTGGGATGACCAGGGGCATTGTCTAATACCAGGAGGCACTTAAGGTCTAATTTCTTTTCAATTAGGTAATTTTTCACATTGGGGGCAAATGCATGGTGTAACCAGTCATAGAAGAAGTCCCTAGTGACCCATGCCTTACTGTTTGCCCTCCACAGCACACACAAATTAGCCTTGAGGACATTGTTTTTCCTGAACACTCTGGGGGTTTCAGAGTGATACACCAATAAAGGCTTCACTTTGCAATCACCACTAGCACTGGCACACATCAACAGAGTAAGCCTGTCTTTCATAGGCTTATGTCCTGGGAGTGCCTTTTCCTCCTGAGTAATGTATGTCCTGCTTGGCATTTTCTTCCAAAACAGGCCTGTTTCGTCACAATTAAACACTTGTTCAGGCTTCTTAATTTAAAACCTCAAAGCAACTTCCTAGCCCCACCCCTATGATGGAGAGAGGAAAAATTCCCCCCCTATCTGTTTCGTTTTCCACCCAAAAACAGTCTCTCAACATCTTCTACTTGCGATCTCAGTTTTTAAAAAATGGGTTTCCCTTTTGGGAAAAACAGCTTTTGATGGGGTTTTCTTGCCCCAATAATAAGATGGTTTTATTGGGGGTTTAAAAAAAACAACCTGACCCCGCTCCCGAGAAATGCCTCCCTTTCATTTTATCAAGATCTCCCCTTCTCCCTGAATTTCTCCCCCCCCGCGTAGGGTTGCTTTTAGAAGCTTTTTTGGGAATGGTGACTTATTTCGGTGCAATCACTAAAAAGGCTGTGAAATGGGGGTTCCCGTTGTTTTGTTTGGGGGGACCCCGGTGGCTGGCACAACCTAAAAACCCGGCACCAAAGGACAAGTAAAAAGGGCTCAGGCCAAAGTGGGTTTGTTGGGGCGGGCGAATAGCGCTGGTGGGGTTTTAAACGAAATCGAGGCAAAATTTTTCCCTTAAAATGTATCGTAGTGGTTTTCCCTTTCCCTGCCATCGCTGGTTGAAGGGCCCCTTTCTCCTAAATTCTGGGGGCTTAAATAAAGAGCTGGTAGGCCCGGGGGGGAAAGGGGAAAAGGGTCTGTGTGGTTATGAGCCCATATATAAAATCACCAAAAAGCGTGGGTCATAATGAACAAAAAAAACTGGACCATTTTTAATTTAAAAAGCCGACTTTTGGTCCCCATTTCCGTTTGTATTTTGGTTTTTTTCTCATTTTCTTGGTCTCATTGGATGAATGGAAAACATATTAGAGAAATAAAAGGTGATTTTGAGTGGGTTTTAAAAGAAAAAATTGAAATGGAATAAAATGGGAAAAAATTTGATTTTAAAAGTTCAAAAAAAAAAAAATGATGTCATTGTCAATAAATGCCCAAGTAGCCATTCTAATTGCAGTCTTGAAGGGGTGACATTATTTATACAATACTGCTTTTGTCTGTAACAGTAAATCTTCTATCCCCAAAAAACCCCCACATAAGAGAGGGCTTCGCCCCGGCGTTTCAGCCCCGACTTGGACCTTTTCAAAGTCACCTCGGGGAAGTAGAGCAGGTCGGGTTTTTTGGGGCGGGAAAGGGGTGGTGGCGGGGGTTGGCGGTGGCGGCAGCCCCCAGCAGTATTAGTGAAACCAATAAAAAATCATCTCTCAATTTCTGTAATATGTCTTCCATTCTAAAATGAGACCAGGAAAATAAAATACAACCATAAAACCATAAAAAATACAGTGGCCCCCGCAAAAGGGGGCTTAATCCGTGCAAGGGGGGCGTTGTTATCGAAAATTTTCGATCAAATTAATTTCCCCAAAATAAGGGAAATAAAATTAACCCATCAAGACCCCAAAAAAGTATAAAAAAAAATTTTTTTACCAAAAAAAATGTTAATTTTAGTACAAAAACCCAAAGAAAAGGCATGCAAAAATTACATGACACTTACTTTTTTTGAAGATCGGTGATTTGATGGGATGGGGGGGAGGGGAGAGAGTGTTAGTGTTTAAGAACCCCCCTTCCATTGGATTAGGTGAATCCTTTTCTAAGTTACTTCCCTTCTTCTTTTAATGCCACTAGGACCAGCTTCGGGAGTCACTGGATTTCTTTTTCCCCTTCTGTCCATAGTGGCCTGTACCTCCCCTTTCCCTTTATGATTTGTCTAAAAGTGGTTCCCCCAACAGTGTCATTTAACAGCCCACCAGCGGCTTGCAATAGCTGTGTGAGGTGATTTTCATCAAAAAGGTTTGCACTTAAAACCATTCTGTAAAATTTCCCAATCTTTGATAGGCAATTCCTTAAATTTTCTCTCTCCCCCCCTTTTAACCAGTTTTTCCCCGGGTCTGGCCTCTTGCTCTTGAATTTGGGTCTATCAGCTCCATCAGTGGTTGTTCTTCATTTCCCCCCTCCCCCAAACTCTTCCACATCCTCCCCACTAACCTCAACCCCAAGGATTTTCCCAATTTCCCCACAACGTTCCCTCAACGGGTTATACCTCCTCTCAGGGTTAGCCTAAAAATTTAAAACCCCCTTTTGTCTAAAATTCGGGCCCCTGTTTTCCCAAACAGGAAAAAGGTTCTCTTGGGTCACTCCCCCCCCAAACCTTACCTAAAAAGGTTTACACAATTGAAAATTTAATTGACCCCTTCAAAACTCTTTTAAGTAAATTTCAGTGTCTGTGGCCCTTTTAAAGCACTTTTGAAACAAAACTTTTGTGTACAGTTTTTTGGGAAGTTGGAAATGACCTGCTGGTCCAGGGGGCTGCGGGGAGGGGGAGGGGAAATTTGGGGAGGCAAAAACTTCCCCTTAATAAACCCCATGCCCCATAAAGTCGCCCCTGCCACGTTTTGTAGGATGACCAGGGCATTGCCCTAACACCAGGGGGCATTAAGGTCAAATTTTTTTTCAGTTGGTAATTTTTTCACTTTGGGGGGAAAAATGCATGGTGTAACCATTTTGAAAAATTCCCTATTGCCCCATGCCTTACTGTTTGCCCCCCACACACACAAATTACCCTTGAGGACTTCTTTTGCCTGAAAGCTCTGGGGTTTAAAGGTGATACACTAAAAAAGGCAATTTTTTGCAATCACCACTAGCATTGGCACACACCCAAAAAAATTAAGCCTGTTTTTCCCATTGGGCTTATGTCCTGGAGTCCCTTTTTCCCCCTGAGTAATGTAGGTCCTGCTTGGCTTTTTTCTTCCAGAACAGGCCTTTTTTCCCCACAATTAAACATTTTCGGGGTTTCCCAGTCCTTCAGTTTCAAATGTTTTGAATTCCTGCACATATTTTTCAGCACTTTGTGGCCCCGGAACTGGCAGCCTCCCTTTCCTTTTCCCCACTATGGATGCCATTTCCTTTAAAATCTCTAAAACCCAAACCTTTTTTTGCCTTAAATTACCCCCATCACCCACTAGTTGCAGGCTTTTTTTTAATTAAATCGTCATGCAATTTCCCTACCCCCCTTTCACATATGATCCCCGGGGCTTCCCCTGCTTTTTTTCATTTATCCACCCTAAAGTCTCTCAACATCTTCCATCATGCGATCTTTGTTTGAAAACACAGTTCCTTTGGCAAAAACAGCTTCCTTGATTGCCGTTTTTTCCCCAAATAGAAGCGATGGTTGATTTTGGTTTCTTGCCAACCTGACCAGGTGGTGTTGCTCCATTTTCCCATACTTATAAAGATCTCTTTCTTCATTTCAATGGGTTTCTTCCCCCCTTTTGAGGGTGTGGGGTTGGCCAAAAGGGGCTTTTTTGGGGGCCCATGGTCACTTATTTTCCAAACCTTCCAAAACACTGTAATAATCGAAATTTTCCCAGTGTTTGTTTGGGAATTTTCCCGCGGAGGCTGGCTGGTAAACAAGGGGGCCAGGGGCACATGTGAGCTGGCTGAGGCGAAATTTGGGGACGTCTGGGAAGTTCGTTTGGGAGTTTTTTTTCCACTATGGGGGGCAAAATTTTGTAACGCGTTCCCCCTTTTGATTTTAACTATCAAAGCGTTGCTTCGAGGGTCCACGGGCAGTGAAAAGCCCTGTTTAAAAGAAAAAAACAGTTTTTTTCTCATTACCCCTGTGTGCTGCGGGTTTTTTTATATATGCCCCTGACCACATGGCCCATTTTTTCCCTTTTTAGGCCTCCCAAACTTTCTCCCGATTTGAAGCGCTAAACTTCGGCGTACTAGTAATCAATAACCCGGTGCATAAAGCGGTTCTAATTGGGAAAACCCTTGAAAGGGTTAATCCATTCATGACATTTTTCAAAATTATATAATAAAATACGTAACAAAAGATGATAAATACCCCCCCAATAGAATAAATAAACATAAATTAGATGTGGTAGCCAGACAATTTTGTACAAGTGGGAAAGAAAAAAGTTTTCTCTAGCCCAACATAAAAAAATATTTTTCCCAGTCGCCCTAAAAAATTATTCCTTTTGTATCCCTTTCCCCCTCAAGTGTCATTTCTTCTAAAAAAGGGGTTTAAACGGGGAATGGGGCGCTCTTTATTTATTCTCCATATCAATATCAAGAATTGATGGGGAAAAAAGGTGAGTGGTGCATTGGGGTATATCGAGTAAAAAACGTTATCTTTTGGGGGAAAAAAAGGGGAATTGAAAGTATAGTGTTCCCCTTTTATAGGGGTTGAAGGCTTGGGTGGTAAATCGCACCCGGGGAGACGGTTGGGGGCAGTGGAGATGCCCTGTTTGGGCAATGTGTGGTGAAAAATTTTTATGCAAAAAATTAAATTGGGGAAGTGAAAAGGGTTTTGGAGTTAATAAAAGTTTTAGCCCAGAGGGCAAAAAGAGGGGTTGTTGGGGGTTTGGTCATTTAGAGAGAATGGATCAAAGTAGAATGACATGGAAAGCATATAAATAGATGGGGGAAAGGGGGAAGGGGGGGGAAAAAATTCCGTCCTAAAAGGGGTTGGAAGGGAAAAAAAGTAACCTGTACACAAACCAGACGTGTTTGCTTGGTTTGTTTATAAAACTGGAGTTCGCTTGGTTTGTTTACATAACTCCGCTAGTGTCTTCTCTCTCTCTCTCTCTCTTTCTCATTTACTTGTTTTATCTCATTTACTCAACTCTGACCCTACATTAAGACTGCAAACATTTTAAGGTAAGTAGTGAGTGAACTGTATATGCATTTTATCACTCAGGGATACTTAAATGTCACAGAATATTATGTGTGGGTGAGTTGGCCTGGTATGGTAGCCTGACTGGCTACCATACATACCACACTTGAATTCTTACAATAAATATTACTCATCTCACCCTAGATTAAGACTACAAATATTTTAAGGTAAGTAATGAGTGTACTACAGTGGACCCTCGGTTATTGGCCGTAATCCGTTCCAGAAGGTTGGCCGATAACCGAAATAGCCGAAAACTGAATTAATATTTCCCATAAGAATTAATGAAAATACAGTTAATCCGTTCCAGACAAAAATATATATATAAAAAAAATTAACAATTATTTAAGTATTACATACCTTTATTGAAGGCTAATGCTGGCTTCTGGAAGATAGGGAAGAGGAAAAAGGGAGCAGTTAGTGTTTGGAAGAGGCATCCCCCTCCATAAAGACTTTAGGTAGCAAAGCCTTCTCTGGGGTTACTTAACTTCTTTGTCTTTTAATGCCACTAGGACCAGCTTGAGAATCACTGGACCCCTGTTACACAACAAATCTGTTCATAGAGGTCTGTTTCTGGCATCTCTAAGATTTCCCTGAAGTGGGACAGGGTTTTGTCACTGAACGTGTTGCAGATATGGCTTGTTTCAGCTTGGTCAGGGTGGTGTTTCTCTACAAAAGCTTGCACCCTAGTCCACATTGCATACACCTCTTTAATCTCTGTCATTTACTGCTACAGTACATTCATTACTTACCTTAAAATATTTTTAGTCTTAATGTAGGGCAAGAGGTGAGTAGTACTTATTTGTAGGAAGTCAGTGTAGGTAGCGGTAGATGTAGGTACTGTACACGTATGTAGCCTTCCCCTCCCCAGGCAACACTACACAGCTATATTATTACACTACACAGCCATATTATTACCATGTTCACTGAGTTTAATCGTTTCTAACAACTACCTTTAGATGACATCATAAACAAAGGGAAAAGTAATGAATAATTCATGATGAGAATTGTAAACAAACGCATATGAACGGCGATTACTGCACCAGTCGCCAGATTCACAGTTTTCTCTAACGTTGCATCAGAGAAAACGTAATGTTTACTCTCCATCAAACTCTCCACTCGATAACATATAAACATTGCATGTTTATGTGCTACATGATATGTAACATGTTCCGCTTTTTTCAAACCAACTTTGTCCCTATTATCGAACTCGCCCCTTCTTTCGAACCGCCGGGTACCGGACCTGTCCGCCAGCCCGCTCTGTCTGCGTCCCCGTGCAGGCACCATGAGCCAGTCTGACTTTGTTGATGCTTAAATGAACACTAACCTGCTGTCTCATTCAAACATTTTGCAATTAATTTATTGTGTTTAGTGCTTGTGGGACTATGAAATAAGCTACCATGGGCCCAAAGAAACTTGCTAGTGGTACCCATGTGGTAAAGAAAGTGAGAAACACCATAGGTGTGAAGAAGGAAATAATACAGAAATATGAGAGTGGTGTGCGACTTATTGAGCTTGCCAGGATATACGGAAAAAACAAGTCGACCATCGCTTCTATCCTGGCAAAGAAAAAACAAATCACGGAAGCTGATGTTGTGAAAGGTGTTGATATGCTAACCAAAAAAGATCACAGATAATCGATCAGGTTGAGAAGTTGTTGCTGGTGTGGATCAAGGATAAAGAGATGGCAGGTAATAGCATTTCAGAGATGATTATTTGTGAAAAGGCAAGGAAGTTGCATGCCGACTCGAAGATTATGGAGATTTGCGCCAAGTGGAATGATGTTTGTGGAGAAGTACCATCCTGAGCAAGCTGAAACAAGCCATCTTTGCAACAAGTTCAGTGACAGAACCATGTCCCATTTTAGGGAAATCTTAAAGAGGTGCCAGAAACAGAGGACTGTGGACAGCTATTTTGTGAGACAGGGGTCCAGTGACTCAAGCTGGTCCTAGTGGCATTAAGACAGAGAAGGGAAGTAACTCCAGAGAGGACTTTGATACCTAAAGTCCTTATGGAGGAGGATTCCCCTTCCAAACACTAACCCCAACTCCCTCTCTCCTCCTCCCTATCTTCCAGATGCCATCACCAATCTTCAGTATTATTTTATATGTTCATTTAAATTTATTAATAACTGTACACTATATCTGTTATGTGTAAAACCATAATGTAACACTATCTATAAAATGTATTTTTTTGTGAATATTTTTGGATGTCTGGAACGGATTAATTGTATTTCCATTATTTCTTATGGGAAATATTGCTTTGCCTTTCAAACTTTTCAACTTTAGAACTAGCTCCTGGAACGGATTGTTTGAAATTTGAGGTTCCACTGTATTAACGTAAAATAAAACATTTAATGTGCCAAAGAGTGATTATTAAATATACATCGCATATAATAAACATTGCATGTTTATATGCTATGTAACGTGTTTCTTATATAATTTTGAAAAAGATATAATAGATGGATTAATGAAAATGTCTATATTAACATAAAGTAAGACATTTAATGTACCAGTGATCAGTATTAAATATACATCTCATATAAACATTTCATGTTTTAATATACTATGTAAAGTGTTTCTCTGGGGCCATGGATGCATATTTTGTAGTTGCACTCAATCAATAACCACAAAAAACAATGGATTATAGCAAAATGTTTGAATGAATGAGCAGCAGCTTCGTCACTCGCCCAGAGAGACAGCCAAACTGACCCGCAAGTGGCTGGGGCTGGCGGACAAATGTGTCCCAAACGGCTGATCACCGAATTAAAGGCCGATAACCCGGGCGCCAAAAACCGGCCGACCACCAAGTTGGCCAATAACAGAACCGGCCGATAACCGGGGGTCCACTGTACTATATGTGTATTTTACGTATTTTTAAAGCCTAGCTCTACTGCTAACTTAATACAGTGGACCGTCGTTTTTCGTAAGGCTCGAAAGTCATAATTTTCAAAAATCGTAACGTTTTTTCATCAAAACATTGACTCGCAAATAGTTGTTCGTCTGGGACGCGTATGCATGGCACTGAGCTGCCTCACACTCCATTCCCAGCCAGTATATCATTGTTTATCAGTGAGTGAGGATGATCTCACCAATTCATACAATACATTTCATAATATTTCATTTGTTTTAGTGCTTGCAACTGTTAAATATGTCACCATGGCTCCAAAGAAAGCTTCTAGTGCCAGCCCTTTGGTAAAGAATGTGAGAAACACACACAATTTAAGAAAAAGTTTGTAGAAAAATACAAAAGTGGTGGTGGTAGAGTGGTAGCAGTTGTGATAGTGGTAGAGGGTGGTAGTGATGGTGGTAGCAGTTGTGATAGTGGTAGAGATGGTGGTAGAGGGTGGTAGCAGTTGTAATAGTGGTAGAGGGTGTTAGCAGTTGAGATAGTGGTAGAGGGTGTTAGCAGTTGTGATAGTGGTAGAGGGTGGTAGTGGTTGTGATAGTGGTAGAGGGTGGAAGTGGTAGATGGTGATAGTGGTTGTGGTAGATGGTGATAGTGGCTGTGGTAGATGGTGGTAGTGGTAGAGGGTGGTAGTGATGGTGGTAGAGGGTGATAGTGATGGTGGTAGAGGGTGGTAGTGGTAGTGGCAGAGGGTGGTAGTGGTTGTGGTAGATGGTGATAGTGGCTGTGGTAGATGGTGATAGTGGCTGTGGTAGTGGTAGATGGTGGTAGTGGTAGATGGTGGTAGTGGTAGAGGGTGGTAGTGATGGTGGTAGAAGGTGGTAGTGATGGTGATAGCAGTTGTGATAGTGGTAGAGGGTGGTAGTGCAGGTGGTAGAAGGTGCCTTCTTCAGTGGTTCAGCAATTCTACTAACTCCTCCAATGTTGTTGGAGTTGTATAGGGCTACAGAAAGCACCGCCGCCTCAGCTGCTGCTTCACCACCATTATCCCTTTCAGGGTCCGTCCCGTAGATCTACGGCTTTACGGTGAGTGTCCAAACCGTAGATCTACGCCATGAGCTCAGCTCACTCTGATAAACTGTGAGTGGTACATTTGGGCCTAGATATGAGAGAATACATCTATGTGGTATGTGTGCACCACATAAAACAGATCCTGCAGCACACTGTGTATAATGAGAGAAAAAACTGAAATCATGATTTTTCGATTAAAACAGCGACTTTGCAGTGTTTTTTCCTATGTTTTTTATAGTTGTATTTGCGATTTCTTGGTCTCATTTGATAGAATGGAAGACATATTACAGAAATAGAGATGATTTTGATTGGTTTTAGCACTGGAAATGGCTTGAAACTGAGCTCAAAGTAGCGGAAATGTTAAATTTTTGCCGATATTCAAGAGTAAACAAACGACCTCACACATCTAATACACGTCAGCTGGTGGGTCTAATATACATTCACAAATATGGTGATGATATTTATACAATTATTACAGTATTGCATAACAGTAAATCTTCTATTTTTTGGTGTGAATAAAAATTCATTATGTGAATAAAAAATCAAAATGGAATTTATTTGTAAAGCCTCAAAATGTAACTAATGAACAGAGGAAATGTTAGTTTAGTTCCAGGAATACCTACATTGTTTATTCTGGAGCCTATTTTGAAATTGGAATATTTTGAACTGTGTTAAATTGGCCAAATTAACAATTTCCGATCACTTTATTTTGTAGTTGAAACAGTTGATTTGGCGATTTCTTGTGCTCAATCGATAGAATAGAAGTAATACTAGTGAAATAGCTAAGAATTTGGTTGATTGGAATAATGTAATTGGCCTAAAATGGGAGTCAAAGTCGGCAAAATCGCCGACTCGTAAATATCGCTGACACATCAAAATTCGCGAGAGCATAATTTCGTCAATTTTCCACCAAATTTCGTACTTTTTGTTTTATTACCTTCACAAAAAGATTCTCTACGATTTCATAAGAAAAAATAATTTTTTTTTTTTTTTGAAAATTTTTGGACACTGGTGCGTGACTTCAGATTTTGGCCTTGGACCCTGAAAGGGTTATGGACGGCTTATGCTCACAGTGGCCCTTACACACCCAATAACAAAAACAGAACACCTCTTGTGACATTCATAATGACCTATTTTATTCATTCAAGAGTATATTCCATGTTTCTATGTAATTAATATTGTTTATTATGTCACATTAGTTGAATTGTGATAGATAAAAAAGCTGTAGAGTTCATATTAGTGTCATATTCTCCAACAATAAACTCGCCTCCCCTCCCTCTGCCCTGTCTGCCATACACCAACAAGAGTCTTCAATAAAGGTAAGTGTGATGTTAAATGTTCATTTATACATTTTATTAGTGCTTTACATTTATTTGGCATTCTTTTCTGCATTTTTTTTTTTCAACAAGTCGGCCGTCTCCCACCGAGGCAGGGTGACCCAAAAAGAAAGAAAATCCACAAAAAGAAAATACTTTCATCATCATTCAACACTTTCACCTCACTCACACATAATCACTGTTTTTGCGGAGGTGCTCAGAACACAACAGTTTAGAAGCATATACGTATAAAGATACACAACATATCCCTCCAAACTGCTAATATCCCGAAACCCCTCCTTTAGAGTGCAGGCACTGTACTTCCCACTTCGAGGACTCAAGTCCGGCTATATAAAAATAACCAGTTTCCCCGAATCCCTTCACTAAATATTACCCTGCTCACACTCCAACAGATCGTCAGCTCCCAAGTACCATTCGTCTCCATTCACTCCTATCGAACACACTCATGCACGTCTGCTGGAAGTCCAAGCCCCTCACCCACAAAACCTCCCTTACCCCTTCCTTCCAACCTTTTCTAGGACGACCCCTACCCCGCTTTCCTTCTCCTACAGATTTAAATGCTCTCCATGTCATTCTACTTTGATCCATTCTTTCTAAATGACCAAACCACTTCAACAACCCCTCTTCAGCCCTCTGACTAATACTTTCATTAACTCCACACCTACTCCTAATTTTCTGCATAATATTTACATCACACACTGCCCTTAGACAGGACATCTCCACTGCCTCCAACTGCCTCCTTGTTGCTGCATTCACAACCCAAGCTTCACAACCATATAAGTGTGCTGGTACTACTATACTTTCATACGTTCCCTTCTTTGCCTCCATAGATAAAGTTTTTTGACTCCACATATACCTCAACGCACCACTCACCTATTTTCCCTCATGAATTCTATGTTTAACCTCATCCTCCATAAATCCATCCGATGACACGTCAACTCCCAAGTATCTGAAAACATTCACTTCTTCCATACTCCTCCTCCCCAATTTGATATCCAATGTTTCTTTATCTAAATCATTTGATACCCTCATCACCTTACTCTTTTCTATGTTCATTTTCAACTTTCTACCTTTACACACACTCCCAAACTCATCCACTAACCTTTGCAATTTTTCTTTAGAATCTCCCATAAGCACAGTATCATCAGCAAAAAGCAACTGTGTCAATTCCAATTTTGTATTTGATTCCCCATAATTTAATCCCACCCCTCTCCCGAACGCCCTAGCATTTACTTCTTTTACAACTCCATCTATAAATATATTAAACAACCATGGTGACATTACACATCCCTGTCTAAGACCTACTTTCACCGGGAAGTAGTCTCCCTCTCTTCTACACACCCTAACCTGAGCCTCACTAGCCTCATAAAAACTCTTTACAGCATTTAGTAACTTACCACCTATTCCATATACAGTGGACCCCCGCATAACGATGGCATCACATAGCGATTATTTCGCATACCGCTTACTTTAATTGCAAAAATTTTGCCTCACATACCGCTTAAAAACCCGCTTACCGATTTTCGTCCGAGACGCGTCCAATGTGCGGCCTGAGCCACGCTCACATGTTCCGCCGGTGGCATTGTTTACCAGCCAGCCTCCGCGGTAACATCCAAGCATACAATCGGAATATTTCGTATTATTACAGTGTTTTCGGTGCTTTTTCTGGAAAATAAGTGACCATGGGCCCCAAGAAAGCTTCTAGTGCCAACCCTACAGCAATAAGGGTGAGAATTACAATAGAGATGAAGAAAAAGATCATTGATAAGTATGAAAGTGGAGTGCATGTCTCCGAGCTGGCCAGGTTGTATAATAAACCCCAATCAACCATCGCTACTATTGGTGGTACAGCTGCTGCTGCTGCTGCACTGTCAGCTGCTGCTGCTGCTGTAGCACCGTTGTTGGTGTGGCTTATTGAGAATACCAAGAAACAATTAACCCCAGAGGATTTGCCACCCAGGATAACCCAAAAAAGTCAGTGTCATCGAAGACTGTCTAACTTATTTCCATTGGGGTCCTTAATCTTGTCTCCCAGGATGCAACCCACACAAGTCGACTAACACCCAGGTGAACAGGGAAAAATGCCTGGAACTAGTGCTCATATTGGTGAATTTAAAGCCAGCAAAGGTTGGTTTGAGAGATTTAAGAATCGTAGTGGCATACACAGTGTGATAAGGCCTGTTCTGGAAGAAAATGCCAAACAGGACCTACAGTACTCAGGAGAAAAAGGCACTCCCAGGACACAGTGTCTCATCAGTCATTGCTGCATCTTCAATAAAGGTAAGTGTCATTTATTCTTCATTTAGTAGACTAGTACATGCACAATATATACTGTGCATGTACTATACTATTGTGCATGTATCCTTCTCTTTGTGTGTGGGAAAATGTATATTTCATGTGGCAAAATTTTTTTTTTCATACTTTTGGGTGTCTTGCACGGATTAATTTTATTTCCATTATTTCTTATGGGGAAAATTCATTCACATAACGATTATTTCGCATAACAATTACCCCTCTTGCACGGATTAAAATCGTTAACCGGGGGTCCACTGTACTTGCAACATCTGCCACATTGCTCCCCTATCCATGTGCCTTTTCTAAATCCATAAATGCAATAAAAACTTCCCTACCTTTATCTAAATACTGTTCACATATAGGTTTCAATATAAACTTATTCCTCTATAATTTTTACAATCTCTTTTGTCCCCCTTCCCTTTATATAAAGGGACTATACATGCTCTCCGCCAATCCCTAGGTACCTTCCCCTCTTTCATACATTTATTAA
Organism: Cherax quadricarinatus; assembly: GCF_038502225.1. Taxonomy (NCBI): domain Eukaryota; kingdom Metazoa; phylum Arthropoda; class Malacostraca; order Decapoda; family Parastacidae; genus Cherax; species Cherax quadricarinatus. Next base: position 42,148,105 of record NC_091301.1, on the reverse strand, counting down.
ACAAAAGTACCAACCACTCCAACACTATATCCCCCCCTGCTTTTAACATTTCTGTCATGATCCCATCAGTTCCAGCTGCTTTACCCCCTTTCATTCTACGTAATGCCTCACGTACCTCCACCACACTTACATTCTGCTCTTCTTCACTCCTAAAAGATGGTATACCTCCCTGGCCAGTGCATGAAATTACCACCTCCCTTTCTTCCTCAACATTTAAAAGTTCCTCAAAATATTCTCACCATCTACCTAATACCTCCATCTCCCCGTCTACTAACTCCCCTACTCTGTTTTTAACTGACAAATCCTTATGTTCCCTAGGCTTTCTTAACTTGTTTATCTCACTCCAAAATTTTTTCTTATTTTCATTAAAATTTCTTGACAGTGCCTCTCCCACTCTATCATCTGTTTTCCTTTTGCACTCTCTCACCACCATTTATTTCCCCCTGAAACTCTCCCCCCTTCAGCTTTGTTCACTTGAACACCCACTTCTTCATTAAAACATCCACAATCATCTTTTCACATTGCACAACATCCAGCATTCAGATTTCCCCACACCAATTTTTCTTATTATTTTTTTTAGTAATCTTTGGAAAAGGGGACTAAAGCCCATTTTTCCCTGGTTTTTTAGGTTTTACAACACGCATGGTTACGGAGGAAAGATTTTATTCCATTCATGGATGTAAAAAAAAGTAATAAGAAAAGACCCATAAAAAAAATCAAAAAAAACTCAGAGGGGGTAAAAAAAAAGGGTTACGTATTTTAGTGTGACCTAAAGGGGGGTAGAAGAGCAAGTTCCGAAATTTTGCATTTTATAGAGAAAAAAGACACCAGCAACTACCATCTTTAAAAAACAATTGGCTTTTTTTACCCCCTTGGCAAAACGTAGTATTTGGGGGTGGTTTGTCCCCAACCTACTCCCAAATAAATCTATTTTGTTGGGGAAGTAAATAGAGTTTTTGGGAGGTTCCTTCCAAAAAAAACCTCTTCCCTCCCCCCTCCCCCCTGTCTTCAATCTAACAAATTTTTGGGAACTTTTTCGTATGGCACCTTTTAAATACTTTGGAAAAAATATCCAACGGGGGATGTTTTTTGGGGAAAAAATTTTTCTCGCAATTTCCTAAAGTCACCCCTTTTGGGCGGAAACCAAAAAGAGGTCCACGTAATGTAGTGAAAAATTAATCAGTATTTATATGCAATAAACGGGGAAAAAATGTTCCCCTTTAAGGATTTCACTTTAGGAGCCCCCAACCAACCTGCCCTTTTGGGGGAGACCACCCCCAAAATTTTAAAAATTTTTGCCCGGGGGAAAAAACCAAAAGGGGCCCCCTTTAAAGGGGGACAAGGGGAAAAGCCCAGGAAACCCTGTCCTAACCGGCAGAGGGGGGAGGTTTAAGGGGCCGGCCCCGCATACCAAGGGGAGCATGAAAGCAGCCCATGCCCATGGAGGGCCCGGCCCCGGTGGGGCCCAGGTAAAAAAGGGGTTGAAAGGGCTTCCTTGGGGTGGGTTGCTTGATAGTGCAGCCCAAAGCAGGTGGTAACCCATCTATAAAATGACCCACAGACCGAAGAAAAATACTGAGGGAAAGGAAAAGAACTTTAAGAGAGAGTTTAAAAAGTTTGAAAACTTAGACCAAAAAAAAAGCACATCAGAGTTTTTTTCTTTGGGGAGATAGAAAATTGGGTGGGGAAATTTTTTTAGTGGGATGAATTTAAAAACCCCCTTATGGAAAAGGCCTCGAGTGTTCCTCCTTTCTTATGTTTTATGTTTCGGGGGCCCTACTGTATGGTTTAGGCAGTGAACCAGGGGGTTACCCCAATTTTTTATTTATTAACACATGGCAATATCACCCAAAGGGAGGGGGGCCCGAAAAAAAAAAACTTTCCCCCATTCACTCTATCACTGTCTTGCCCGAGGGGTGCTTTTAACACAATTTTGTGCTTTATTTTTTTTTCAACACAATGGTCATCTCCCACCAAGGCAAGGTTGCCCAAAAAAATAAAAATTTTCCCTATCATTCACACATTATCACTGTCTTTGAAGAGACACCCAGATACGACAGTTTAAACATCGCTCTAAACAGCCAATATCCCAAACCCCTCCTTTAAAGAGCAGGCATTTTACTTCCCACCTCTAGAACTGAAGTCCGTCTAACCAGTTTCCCTGAATCTCTACACAAAATAATACTCTGCTCACGCTCCAACAGCTCGTCAGATCTCAAAAACCATTCATCTACATTCACTCCTATCTAATACGCTCACACATGCCTGCTGCATGTCCAGGCCCCATGCACACGAAACCTATTTTACCCCCTCCCTCCATCCTTTCCTAGGAGAACCACTACCCCTCCTCCCCACCACTACAGATTTATACACTCTCCAAGTCATTCTATTTTGCTCCATCCTCTCTAAATGACCAAACCACCTCAATAACCTCTCTTTGCTCCTATGAATTATACTTTTTTTTTTTAAAACTCCACACCACCTCCTAATTTCAACACTAAAAATTCACTGCATAATATTTACAACACAAATTGCCCTTAGACACAACATATTCACTGCCTCCAGCTGCCTCCTCGTTGCGGCATTCATGCCCCATACTTCACACCCATATAAGTGTTGGTACCACATACTCTCATACATTACCTTCTTTGCCTCCATGGATAACAATTCTTTTGTCTCCACAAATACCTCAATGCACCACTCACTTTTTTTCCCTTCATTAATTCTATGGTTAACCTCCTCCATCATAAACCCATCTACTGACAAATATACTCCCAAGTATCTGAACACATTCACTTCTTCCATACTCTCTCCCTCCAATGTGATATCCAATTTTTATTTACCTAACTCATTTGACACCTTCATCACTTTACTCTTATCTACATTCACTTAAAACTTTCTACCTTTACACACACTCCCAAACTCCTCCACTAACCTTTGCAACTTTTCTTTAGAATCTCCCATATCTACAGGATCATCAGCAAAAAGTAACTGTGTTAACTCCCATTTTGTACTTTATTCCCCATAATTTAATCCCACCCCTTTCCCCAACACCCTAGCATTTACCTCTTTCACAACCCCATCTATAAATGTTACACAACCATGGTGACATTACACACCCCTGCCTAAGGCATACTTTTACTGGAAAGTTATCTCCCTCTCTCCTACACATCTTAAGCTGACCTCACTATCTTCATAAAAACTTTTCATAGCATTTAGTAACTGACTACCTATTCCATACACTTACAACATCTGACACATTGCTCACCTATCCACCCTATCATATGCTTTTCTAAATCCATAATGCAATGAAATCACCCCTACCATTATTTAAATACAATGGACCCTGACCCCACGGATTAAGACGTCATCGGATTAAGTAATAATCGGGTTAAGTAACTTTTTTTGCGTCAAAATATTGGCTCAGTTAATGACACTTAACTCATCCCGAACGTGTCCGTGCGCCGTGAGCGGCCCAGACACTTCATGTACAGCCAGTGTGCCATTGTTTACCAGCCAGTGAGGACAATTCCACACGTACATGTGATACATTTTGTATTATTCCATTGTTTTTAGTGCTTGTAACTGCTAAATAAGCCACCATGGGCCCAAAGAAAGCTTCTAGTGCCAGCCCTTTGGTAAAGAGGATGAGAAACACTATAGAATTCAAGAAAGTTTGTAGAAAGATACAAAAGTGGTGGTGGTAGAGGGTGGTAGTGATGGTGGTACACCAGCCAGGGTACTTCCTGACATAACAGCCAGGGTACTTCCCCACACACGATTTCATTTCATTGGGACTTGCACACGAGTGAATAGAATCATCAAAGCTTATTGCTTGGGAAGCATTGAAAATTGGGTTGGGCAAATACGATTCGGTTAGTGGGATGGTTTGTGAAGGACCTGCTTAGTATGGGCCAACAGGCCTGCTGCAGTGTTCCTGCTTTCTTATGTGCAAACAGTAATGGATGAACATCACCCTGACACAGCTGTTGCAGGCCATGCTGGCAATATCTACAAAGACAATGTTGTGTCCCATTTTAGGGAAATCTTAAAGAGATGCCAGAAACAGAGCTCTGTGGACAGATGTTTAGTGCCATAGGTGTGCAGTGACTCTCAAGCTGGCCCTAGTGGCATTAAAAAACAAAAGAAGGGAAGTAGCCCGGAAAAGGACTAGGTACCTGAAGTCTTCATGGAAGGGGATTTCCCTTTGAAACAATAGTACACCTCCATCCTCTCCCCTTCTCCCGTCTCTTCACTCATCAATAGGTCTTCAATAAGGTAAGTGTCATTTTAGTAGTGTTTTACTCTGCATGTCTCATTGTTTTCTGTGTAGGGAAATGTGTATGTCATGTAAAAAAATTATTTTCTTTAATACTTTTGGGCGTCTGGAAAGGATTAATTGGATTTCCATTATTTCTTATGGGGAAAATTAATTCGGATTAAGTCAGATTCGGTATAAGACAGACTCTCTCTGGAACAGATTAATTACGTTCTTCAGGGGCCCACTGTATTGGTCACTTGTATGCTTCAGTGTAAACACTTGACCTACACATCCCCTACCCATTTTAAAGCCTCCTTGCTCATCCGCCATCCTGCTCCGTGTCTTACCTCTAATTCTTTCAATAACAACAATACCATACACTTTACCAGGTATACTCAGTAAACTTTTTCTCCTACAATTTTTACAATCTCTTTTGTCCTCCTTCCCCTTACATAAAGGAACTATACATTCTCTGCCAATCCCTAGGCACCTTCCACTCTTTCATACATTTATTGAAGAAAAATGCCAACCACTCCAACACTATATCCCCCTCTACTTTTAACATTTCTGTCATGATCTCATTAGTTCCAGCTGCTTTACCCCCTTTCATTCTACCTAATGCTTCACGCACCTCCCCCACACTCGCATCTGGCTCTTCACATCTATAATATGTTATACCTTCCTGGCCAATGCATGAAATAACTGCCTCCCTCTCTTCGTCAACATTTAACAGTTCCTCAAAATATTCCCAAGACAGTGGACCCTCCCTTTTCATTGATCTCTGTTATCCACGATTTCCGTTTTCGCCAACTTTTTTTGTCAAAATAGTACTGGTTCTGTTTTCGTTGATGGTACGGAACCTGTCCAGTACCCAGCAAGCAGACAAAGCCGCCTCCCACGCTCATTCTCAGGCAGTGTCGCACTGTTTCTCGGTTAGTGAACATATCCTGCGAGGTTATATGAAACATTTTTTAATAATCCAATGTTTTTGGCTCTTTTTTATTGTGTGTGACTGCTCAATAAGCCACAGTGGGCCCTAAGAAAGCTTCTAGTGCCAGTTCTTTGGTAAAGAAAGTGAGGAACACGATAGAATTAAAGAAAGAAATCGTAGAAAAGTACCAAAGTGGAGGTGGAAGAGAGAGGGGAGAATGTGCCTTCTTCAGTGACTCTACAACGTGTATGACACTAAAGCAGAACGAGTCGATAAAGGCTACAGCGCCAGCCAACGAAAAAGTGTAGCTTTAACAGTGCAGCAAGTAAGTTAAGCAATTAATTGATAAAATAAGACAGCATGAACCTATCTACTCCAATGTTGTTGAAGTTACATAGGGCTACTGACAAGACTGCTGCCTCTGCTGTTGCCTTCACCACCACTATGTATGACTTATGCTCTCACTGGCCCTTACACCCAACAACAACAGAACAGCACTCGTGACATACATAATGATTTATTTTATTCATTCTAGAGTATATGTCAAGTTACTATGTTATTAACCCTTTCAGGGTCCAGAGGTCAAATTTCAAAGTGCACACCAGGGTCCAAGAATTTTCAAAAAAAAATTTTTGTTATTTTTCTTATGAAATGGTAGAAAATCTTTTTCTGAAGGTAATAAAACAAAAAGTATGAAATTTGATGGAAAATTGACGAAATTATGCTCTCACAAATTTTGATGTGTCAGCAATATTTACAAATCGGTGATTTTGCCGACTTTGACTCCCATTTTAGGCCAATTACATTATTCCAGTCGACCAAATTCTTAGCTATTTCACTAGTATTACTTCTATTCTATCGATTGAGCACAAGAAATCGCCAAGTTAACTGTTTCAACTACAAAGTAAAGTGATCGGAAATTGGTAATTTGGTCAATTTAACACAAAGTTCAAAATATTTCAATTTCAAAATAGGTTCCAGAATAAATAATGCAGGCATTCCCAGCACTAAACTAACATTTCCTCTGTTCATTAGTTACGTTTTGAGGCTTTACAAATTAATTCCATTTTGATTTTTTATTCACAATGAATTTTTATTCAAACCAAAAAAATAGAAGATTTACTGTTATGCAATATTGTAATAATTGTATAAATATCATCACCACATTTGTGAATGTATGTATATTAGACCCACCAGCTGATGTGTATTAGACAAAAAAATTTAACATTTCCGCTACTTTCAGCTCAGTTTCAAGCCATTTCCAGTGCTAAAACCAAGCAAAATCATCTCTATTTCTGTAATATGTCTTCCATTCTATCAAATGAGACCAAGAAATTACAAATACACCTATAAAAAACATAAGAAAAAACACTGCAAATTCGCTGTTTTAATCGAAAATCATGGTCTCAGTTTTTTTTCTTTCATTATACACTGTGTGCTGCAGGATTTGTTTTATGTGGAGCACACATACCACATAGATGTATTCTCTCAGATCTAGGCCCAAATTTACCACTCGCAGCTTATCAGAGTGAGCTGAGCTCATGGCGTAGATCTACAGTTTGGACCTTGAACGTAAAGCCGTAGATCTACGGCACGGACCCTGAAAGGGTTAATATTGTTTATGTCACATTACTTGAATTGTGATAGATAAATAAGCCATAGAGTTGATATTAGTGTCATATTGAAGCATATTGTCCTGTCTCCAACAACAGACTCAGCCTCCCTCTCCCCCATCAGCCATACACTAACAAGTCTTCAATAAAGGCAAGTGTTATGTTAAATATTCATTTATAAATTTTAGTAGTGCTTTAAATTTATTTGTCATTCTTTTCTGCAAATAAATCTATATATAACCTAGGGAAGTGACCCTGCATAAGGACTTGGTACCTAGAGTCCTTATGGAGGGAGGATTCCCCTTCCAAACAATAACCTCTCTTTCCTCTCCCCTCCTCCGTCTTCCATCCATCAACAACAGCCTTCAATAAAGGTAAGTGTCATGATGAATGTTTATTCTTTCGTGCATGTAAATCTATCTTTAACCCGTAAACACTCCAAATGTATATATACGTTCACTACCGTACTGCCCCAACTTTTTTGAGAAAAAAAAAAAAAAACATTGTTGTTTTTTAATAGGAAAAAAAGAGCATATGGCACTCAGGCATCCCCAATTATTTTAATATGGTGCACAGTTAGTGCTCACACCCATTCTCACATGTCTAGGCGACTCAGGCTTATCGTGGCAATGTTAAATGTAGGACACATAATACGTATATACACCTACCATCCGACTTACGACCTGCTCGACTTACGACCACTCGACAAACGACCGTGTTTTTTATGCCAAATTTCTGGGAAATAAACAACTATTTGTGCTGTACACAGTGTTTATCCTGAACCTTACAGTATAAAATACAGTACTAACAGCATAAAAAGTAAAGGAAAACATGAAATACCAAAATAAAACAATAAAATAAAGTCATTACAAAAATGTTTTGTTGATATTCAGTAGTAAAGTTCGACTTATGACCATTTCGACTTACGACTGGTTTCTCGGAACTGAACTCGGTCGTAAGTCGGATGATAGGTGTATGCGTTTGGGGCACTAGCGGTAAAAACGTATATATACGTTTGGACCGTTTACGGGTTAAGGTAAAAAAAAAAAAAAATTTTTGTTAATACTTCTGGGTGTCTGGAACAGATTAACTGGATTTACATTATTTCTAATGGGCTGGGCGAAATGGTTTCTGTTTTCGCCAATCGCTCTGGAACAAATTAAACGCGAAAACTGAGGGCCCACTGTACCTCCAACAGTACTGGCACTCTGAAGGAGGGGTGGTAATGTTGCAGTTTTATAACTGTAGCATAAGCATGCCTCTGGCAAGACAGTGATGGAGTGAATGATGAAAAGTTTTTCATTTTTGGGCCACCCTGCCTTGGTGGGAAATGGCAGATGTGTTAATAAAAATAATAACCTCCAACTTTCCATCTACTAACTCCTAGATTCAGTTTTCAACTATTCAAATCCATTTGTTCCCTAGGCTTTCTTAACCTATTTATCTCCAATTTTTTTTTTCCTATTCTCAGCAAAATCTGTTGACAGTGCCTCACCCTCTCTGATTATTTGCTCTCCTTTTGCATTCCCTCACCACTCTATACTCCACCCTTCTTATATCACTTTTACTCTCTAAAAATCTCTCATGTTATTTAGTGACCTTTTCTGTTTTAACACACCCTTTACCTCATCATTCCAGCACCCAGCCCCCTATAAGCAAAACTTTTGCTCTGCATTCTAACACTGCCTTTTTAAAACTATCCCATCCCTCTTCAACCCCATACTACATGTACTCTCATTAGCCCACCTTTCTCTCAATAGTGGCTTATATCTCACCCCAACTTCCTCTCCCATAGTTTATAAACTTTCACCTCTCTCTTACTTGCCATTGCCATTTTCCTTTTGCTTTATCTGCCTCTTACTCTAACTGCAGATACAACTATATAATGATCTGATAAATATGTTGCCCCCTCTATAAACATGCACATCCTGAAATCTACCCACCAGCCTTCTATCCATCAATACATAATCTAACAAACTACTTTCATTACGTTCTATATCATATCTTGTATACATATTTATCCTCCCTTTCTTAAAATATGTATTACTTATTACCAAACCTCTTTCTATACATAATTCAATTAAAGGCCTCCCATTTTCATTCTCCCTTGGCACCCCAAACTTACCTACTACTCCCTCCACAACAGTTTTACCCACTTTAGCATTGAAGTCCCCCACCACAAGTCCTCTCTCACTTGGTTCAAAACTCCCCATGCACTCAATATCTCCCAAAATCTCTCTCTATCCTCTACACTTCTCTCTTTTCTAGGTGCATAAACATTTACTATAACCCACTTTTCACATCCCACCCTTATTTTACTTTGCATAATCCATGAATTTGTACATTTATATTCCCTCTTTTCCTTCAATATTATTGCTACTCCTTCCTTAGCTAACTCTATTAGAAACCCCCGTGTGAGGGAAAAGTTCAACAGATAGGAGTAGAGAGCGAGTATACGGTAATGATAGTTTGATGGCCAGCTGCTTGTTAAGGTAGGGTTAGTCTAGCTCCCGCTATCCCCTCCCCCCCCTTTCTCCCCACCCTGAAAGGTGGTGTGTGGGGCTCCGGCCAAACAGTAATCACTCGACTCACAGCTCCCAGCACAACTGTAAGTAAAAGCCTCTGCTCCTATTCTAGTGGATATTGGTTGAAAGCTTCACTTTTGACCAATAATAAACTTGGTCCTTTCAGTTTTAAGCTCCCCATGAGACTTTTAGATAATCACCACCTTTTTTAAGTATCTTGCACTTATCATGGAGAGTGATTTCTTAAGCAGCGGGTAACCTGTCTCTCTTTCCAGCTTGGAATGACACATCGGGTCACCTGCCCACCAACGAGAAGTGTTGAAGGAGACGGACTGAATCAGGTCCTGAGACATCACTGACAGATCTACCTACCTGATTAATTGTAGTTGAGCACAGGATACTACCCCTCATCTTTGTAGTGGTAAAGCACCTGCATTCCTGTCATCTGGACTGACTATTCAAGGCTATAGACTCTGTGAAGAACTAGTCGTTGGGTTGTCACTCAACACCTGTGACCCTCCCTCCCCTGTCATCAGCAACGGCTACAATTTCTACAAGACGGTGTCAACATCAACCAGACACCCCAGTTTACTTGTACATATTAGCGTTGAATTCAAATGGCAATTTTTCATTTCATTTTTAATTTTTTCTTTCAAGTAGGATACAACTTCGTATTTCAATGTTTTATCTTTGCATTACTAAATAATGAAGTGTTTATCTTTGTGAATTATTATTTCTTTTTTCTATTCATTAATTTTCCTGAGGAGGAGCCAGCCTTGGTAATACTGTCTGAAGTTGTTACAGGGCTGAGTAAGCCTTCACAAGTGGCGACCTTGCCAGGATCAACTCGACTGAATCAAGATTCAACTCCATCTCGAATCTACCATTGGAACTTCAATGCCGCATACCACAGACAGTTACCACCAGCCATGAGTAATCATTCCTATGGTAGGAGTACAGTACAGGTATTTAAAAGATTTGGCGATTGTTATAGTTTCAATTTATTGTAAGTCAAGTAAAGCAGGGTATACTAGTTAATTCTGTCACCTTTATTTTTGAGCTTGAAACGATTTGGAGGAATAGACTCTAGGGACCCGAGATTTTCCAGTGGCAAGTTATTTCATTGAGCTCTATTTATTATATCAAGGGAACTGTCGTAGGACACTCTTGATATGTTGGCGAGAAGATTGGATGGTCAAGGGACCCCATTCTACTTACTGTTTGCTCGGAGCCAGCATAGAGCCCTTCGTTTTCATTCACACATACTGTTTAATCGAAGCAGGGATCGAACCCTACGATTTATTTACAGTCTGAGCGGAGCAGGAATTGAACCCTCCATTTTCTTCGATATATCTGTTTCATTTACCCCAGGTAGTTTAAGTTATTCTTGCAAGTATGGAGGAATACCAGTTTTGGATGAGCGCTGGGAGTAAGTTAGGAATAACGGGGAAAAATTTAGAAGCTTTCATTAGTGCTAAGATCCAGGAAAGAATTGAGAGAGAAGAAAGACAGTTAGAAAGAGAGGAGAAAAAGGAGAGAGATCGAATTGAAAGAGAAAGTCAAGAACGACAGTTAGAAAGAGAGGAGAAAAAGGAGAGAGATAGACTTGATCGTGAGGAGAGAGCTAAAATACGTGAGGAACAAGTTAGGTTAAGAGAACTTGAGGAAAGAGCAAAAGATAGAGAAGTTGAGGAAAAAGCTAGAAAGAATGAATTGCGAGACACACAAAAACATCACGAGCTCGAAAAATCTCGCCTTGAATTAGAGAATAAAAAGTTTACTTTTACACAACAACAATTAGAGGAAGGAGTAACTGAACATCATGCAGCTAGTGCAACACCTAATTTACCTCCCTTCACAGAGGGTGAAGACATTACTTCATACATTATCAGGTTTGAAAATACCGCTACCCTCTGTGAATGGCCTGCTGACACTGGGCTACCAGGTTAGGAATGTTATTTTCTGGTACAGCTTTGAATATTTATGCAACTTTGTCACAGGATATCATATGTAATTATAGCTTACTGAAGAAGGCAATCCTTAAAGCATATCAAAAAACCACAAATTCTTATAGGAAAGATTTCAGGTATGCCACCTTACAGCATGGCCAAAACTTTCAGCAGTTACAGGTAACACTCTTTCATTTGTTCGACTTTTGGATAGTGTGTTCAGGAATTGATCACAGTTATGAATCTCTTAGAGACTTCATGGTTGCTGACCAGTTCCTGACAGCTCTTCCCCACCAAATACGAACATTCATTAGAGAACGTAACCTGATTAAAGCTGATGAAGTTGCTGAGACCGCCGACTTGTATGCTGAGGCTCACAATTCCTATAAAGACCTAAAGGGATCGAACCTTAAGGGCAATGGTTCACCTGAACCAAAGATTAAGAAGCCTACAGTAGAAACAAAGTCACCAGTTATTATACCAACATGTCATCGGTGTGGTAGTATCGGACATAAACGTCCAGACTGTCCTTCCAAGAAAATAGAGAAAGTTGGTAGATGTTTTGTTGACTGTAATGACCAAGCACCCTTCTGCTCAGGAGCAGTTAATGGTATAAAAGTCTCAGACAAATTATGTGACACTGGATGTACGTGCATCGTAATTTCGGACAAACTGTTCCCTTACTTTAAAACCTCTCGTGTGTCCTCTATTCTTTCAGATTACTTGGGTCGTGAAAATACTTTCCCTACAATACGTTGTTACTTGAAAACTAAATGGTTCACTGGTTGGACTAATGCAGTACTAGCCCCAATTACTTGTTCTATAATAGTGGGTAACATTAAAGGTGCCGTTCTTCCTTCAGAGGCGGATCTTTCGTCACCACCCGTGGATCTAAGTTTTCCAGCTCCTCTTCCTTGCAAGTTAAATAAGCCCCTTAACAATTCCGCACCGGAAGCTGCATTGTCTCGTGCTGTTCATTTGGGGGTGGAAACAGATGATACTGCTCTCTATAGTGAGGTAGCAGGATCACCTGTCCACTCGTCAGGTGAAAGTAAGGGTATTGCCTCCGGCACTCTCAATGTCTTGACTAGGGCTCAGACCATAACCCTGGCTTCTACCTCCTCTTCTCCCACCATAAGTCCTTTTATTTTCCCAGATTTTATGTCCACGGATAACTTTGTCAATATACAGCGCGATTGCCCTTCATAATCAAGCTTTTAACAACAAAGTTATCCATAGGAGATATGTATCTCATTAGTTTGAATATATTAATGTTATCTTACATAAATCTGTATTTAAATCTCATTCTTCAGAGATAGATTATTCCCTCTTTGTTGTTCCTAAACCATGTCCAGAGACTGTTCTTCAAATGGCTCATGATTTGCCATTGACCAAACACTTAGTCCATCATAAGACGTGGCATAAACTCGAGCACACTTATTTTTGGCCAAGCATGTACTTACAGGTTACCAAGAAGTATAGTTCTTGCAATAGGTGTTAGGTGCTTACTGCACAAAACACAAACACTCCTAGTTCCTGTATATTTATTAAATCTAAAACTTCCCTCCTGCAGAAACGAGATACTCCACCATAGAAAAGGAATGTTTGGCCCTTGTGGGGGGTATCTCCCAACTTAAATTTTACTTACTAGGAAAAGAATTTATTTTAGAAACGGATCACAAACCTTTGATATACCTAGAAACTTTTAAGGGAACCAACAGTCGCCTCTTAAGGTAGACATTGGCACTCCAAGCTTTTAAGCTTCATATTGTGTATATCAATGGTTCATCCAATTATTTCTCTGACTGGTTAAGTCGTGACAGTCAGTAGATTTATTGCCTTACGCGACTTCATATTAGAACTTTTTCCTCGCCTATTCTTCTTATACTCCTTGACTATAAGTCTTGGTATGGGGAGTGTGAGGGAAAAGTTCAACAGATAGGAGTAGCGAGCAAGTATATGGTAACGATAGTTTAATTGCCAGCTGCTTGTTAAGGTAGGGTCGGTCTAGCTCCCGCTATCCCCCCCCTTCTCCCTACCCCGAAAGGTGAGGTGTGGGGCTCCGGCCAAACAGTAATCACTCGACTCTCAGCTCCCAGCACAACTGTAAGTAAAAGCCTCTGCTCCTATTCTAGTGGATATTGGTTGAAAGCTTCACTTCTGACCAATAATAAACTTGGTCCTTTCAGTTTTAAGCTCCCCATGAGACTTTTAGATAATCACCACCTTTTTTAAGTATCTTGCACTTATCATGGAGAGTGATTTCTTAAGCAGTGGGTAACATGTCTCTCTTTCCAGCTAGGAATGACAGATTGGGTCACCTGCCAACCAATGAGAAGTGTTGAAGGAGACGGACTGAATCAGGTCCTGAGACATCACTGACAGATCTACCTACCTGATTAATTATAGTTGAGCACAGGACACTACCCCTCATCTTTGTAGTGGTAAAGCACCTGCATTCCTGTCATCTGGACTGACTGACTCTGTGAAGAACTAGTCGCTGGGTTGTCACTCAACACCTGTGACCCCCCCCCCCCACAACATCATCAGCAATGGCTACAATTTCTACAAGACGGTGTCAACATCAACCAAACACTCCAGTTTACTTGTACATATCAGCGCTGAATTCAAATGGCAATTTTTCATTTCATTTTTCTTTCAAGTAGGATACACCTTCATATTTCAATGTTTTATCTTCGCATTACTAAATAATAAAGTGTTTATCTTTGTGAATTATTATTTCTTTTTTCTATTCATAAATTTTCCTGAGGAGCCAGCCTTGGTAATACTGTCTGAAGTTGTTACAGGGCTGAGTAAGCCTTCACACCCTGACCTAATCCCATTTATTTCTCCCTACTGAAATTCTCCTGCCTCCTTCAGCTTTGTTTCACATAAGAGCCAGGACATCCAGCTTCTTTTCATTGATAACATCAACAATTATCTCTTTCTTGTCATCCGCATTCATCGATGCACATTCAAGCATCCCAATTTAAAAGGTTTTCTTCTTTTTAATTTTAGTAGCTGCATGGGAAAATGGGTTACTAGCCTACTGCTCCCAGCATTTTAGCTGAGTTTTACAAGAGGCATGGCTTACGGAGGAAAAATTCTTACTCCACTTCCTCATGGATATGAAAGGAAAATAATAAGAGTAAGAACAAGAACTACAATGGAAACTCGGTACTCGAACAGCTCCCTACTTGAACAAAGCTCAGCACTCGACCAAATAAACACGACCTGCCAGAACTTAAACCATACCCCCGGCCGGGATTGAACCCGCGGTCATAGAGTCTCAAAACTCCAGCCCGTATGGTTTATTTGCAATCGTGTCATTACGATTTCTTAAGTCCTGCCAGAACTTTGCTGTAAACTATTCCACGTTTCTTCGCATTTTTTTTTTTTCATATTTGTATAAATAAGTCAATATGGTTTGGTTGAGGCAGTGGTATTTAATAACATACATGTTATTAATAATAATAATACATGTTATTAATAATATGTACTATTATTATTTATAACATATATGTTATTAAATACCACTGCCTCAACTGCTGAATTATTGTGAAATGTTTGGAAGAGCAGGGAGACTAATGCTCACTCCAGCATAAACAAAGCCACACCGACGATGTGTCAACCACTCCCTCGTATTTTTGTACAACTTCCTTCTTCAATTATATCTTATTTATTATTATTACTATTGTAAAACGAAAGCCTGTGATTGTTTTACATGATGGTAGGATTGCTGATGTCTTTTGTCTGTCTCATAAATATGCAAGATTACAGGCATGTCTTGCTACTTCTACTTACACTTAGGTCACACTACACATACATGTACACATTTATTTATACACACTCATCTGAGTTTTCTTTGATTTTATCTTAATAGTTCTTGGTCTTATTAATTTTCCTTTTATATCCATGGGGAAGTGGAATAAGAATCTTTCCTCCGTAAGCCATGCGTGTTGTAAAAGTCAACTAAAATGCCGGGAACAATGGGCTAGTAACCCCTTTTCCTGTAAAGATTACTAAAAAGAATAAGAAGAAGAAAATTGTCAAAGTGGGAAGTCTGAATGTGCGTGGATGTTGTGCAGATGATAAGAAAGAGATGATTGTGGATGTTATGAATGAGAAGAAGCTGGATGTCCTGGCTTTAAGTGAAACAAAGCTGAAGGGGGTGGGAGAGTTTCAGTGGCGAGGAATAAATGGGATTAGGTCAGGGGTTTCAAATAGAGTTAGAGCTAAAGAAGGAGTAGCAATAATGTTGAAGGATAAGCTATGGCAGGAAAAGAGGGACTATAAATGTATTAATTCACGGATTATGTGGAGTAAAATAAAGATTGGATGTGAAAAGTGGGTTATAATAAGCATGTATGCACCTGGAGAAGAGAGAAGTGTAGAGGAGAGAGAGAGATTTTGGGAAATGTTGAGTGAATGCGTGGGGAGTTTTGAATCAAGTGTGAGAGTAATGGTGGTTGGGGATTTCAATGCTAAAGTGGGTAAAAATGTTATGGAGGGAGTAGTAGGTAAATTTGGGGTGCCAGGGGTAAATATAAATGGGGAGCCTTTAATTGAGCTATGTGTAGAAAGAAATTTGGTAATAAGTAATACATATTTTATGAAAAAGAGGATAAATAAATATAAAAGGTATGATGTAGCACGTAATGAAAGTAGTTTATTAGATTATGTATTGGTGGATAAAAGGTTGATGGGTAGGCTCCAGGATGTACATGTTTATAAAGGGGCAACTGATATATCGGATCATTATTTAGTTGTTTACCTGGAGTTTACCTGGAGAGAGAGAGAGTTGTAGCTAGATGGGAAAAGAGGAAGGTGGCAACAACAAGAGGGAGGTGAAAGTGTATAAACTAAGGGAGGAGGAAGTTCGGGTGAGATATAAGCGACTATTGGCAGAAAGGTGGGCTAGTGCAAAGATGAGTAGTGGGGGGGTTGAAGAGGGTTGGAATAGTTTTAAAAATGCAGTATTAGAATGTGGGGCAGAAGTTTGTGGCTTGGGGCTCTGGTGGCCTGGTGGTTAACGCTCTCGCTTCACACGGTGAGGGCCTGGGTTCGATTCCCAGCCAAAGTAGAAACATTGGACGTGTTTCTTTCCACCTGTTGTCTATGTTCCCCATCAGTAAAATGGGTACCTGGGTGTTAGTCGACTGGTGTGGGTCGCATCCTGGGACACTGACCTAAGGAGGCCTGGTCACAGACCGGGCCGCGGGGGCGTTGACCCCCGGAACTCTCTCCAGATAAACTCCAGATAGGAGGGTGGGGGCAGGAGGAAAGAGGAGTGATTGGTGGAATGATGAAGTAAAGGGTGTGATAAAAGAGAAAAAGGTAGCTTATGAGAGGTTTTTACAAAGCAGAAGTGTTATAAGAAGAGCAGAGTACATGGAGAGTAAAAGAAAGGTAAAGAGTGGTGAGAGAGTGCAAAAGGAGAGCAGATGATAGAGTGGGAGAGGCACTGTCAAGAAATTTTAATGAAAATAAGAAAAAATTTTGGAGTGAGTTAAACAAGTTAAGAAAGCCTAGGGAAAATATGGATTTGTCAGTTAAAAACAGAGTAGGGGAGTTAGTAGATGGGGAGATGGAGATATTGGGTAGATGGCGAGAATATTTTGAGGAACTTTTAAATGTTAAGGAAGAAACAGAGGCAGTAATTTCATGCACTGGTCAGGGAGGTATACCATCTTTTAGGAGTGAAGAAGAGCAGAATGTAAGTGTGGGGGAGGTACGTGAGGCATTACGTAAAATGAAAGGGGGTAAAGCAGCTGGAACTGATGGGATCATGACAGAAATGTTAAAAGCAGGGGGAGGATATTGTGTTGGAGTGGTTGGTACTTTTGTTTAATAAATGTATGAAAGAGGGGAAGGTACCTAGGGATTGGCGGAGAGCATGTATAGTCCCTTTACATAAAGGGAAAGGGGACAAAAGAGACTGTAAAAATTATAGAGGAATAAGCTTACTGAGTATACCAGGAAAAGTGTACGGTAGGGTTATAATTGAAAGAATTAGAGGTAAGACAGAATGTAGGATTGCGGATGAGCAAGGAGGTTTCAGAGTGGGTAGGGGATGTGTAGATCAGGTGTTTACATTGAAGCATATATGTGAACAGTATTTAGATAAAGATAGGGAAGTTTTTATTGCATTTATGGATTTAGAAAAGGCATATGATAGAGTGGATAGAGGAGCAATGTGGCAGATGTTGCAAGTATATGGAATAGGTGGTAAGTTATTAAATGCTGTAAAGAGTTGTTATGAGGATAGTGAGGCTCAGGTTAGGGTGTGTAGAAGAGAGGGAGACTACTTCCCGGTAAAAGTAGGTCTTAGACAGGGATGTGTAATGTCACCATGGTTGTTTAATATATTTATAGATAGGGTTGTAAAGGAAGTAAATGCTAGGGTGTTTGGGAGAGGGGTGGGATTAAATTATGGGGAATCAAATTCAAAATGGGAATTGACACAGTTACTTTTTGCTGATGATACTGTGCTTATGGGAGATTCTAAAGAAAAATTGCAAAGGTTAGTGGGTGAGTTTGGGAATGTGTGTAAAGGTAGAATGTTGAAAGTGAACATAGAAAAGAGTAAGGTGATGAGGGTGTCAAATGATTTAGATAAAGAAAAATTGGATATCAAATTGGGGAGGAGGAGTATGGAAGTGAATGTTTTCAGATACTTGGGAGTTGACATGTCGGCGGATGGATTTATGAAGGATGAGGTTAATCATAGAATTGATGAGGGAAAAAAGGTGAGTGGTGCGTTGAGGTATATGTGGAGTCAAAAAACGTTATCTATGGAGGCAAAGAAGGGAATGTATGAAAGTATAGTAGTACCAACACTCTTATATGGGTGTGAAGCTTGGGTGGTAAATGCAGCAGCGAGGAGACGGTTGGAGGCAGTGGAGATGTCCTGTTTAAGGGCAATGTGTGGTGTAAATATTATGCAGAAAATTCAGAGTGTGGAAATTAGGAGAAGGTGTGGAGTTAATAAAAGTATTAGTCAGAGGGCAGAAGAGGGGTTGTTGAGGTGGTTTGGTCATTTAGAGAGAATGGATCAAAGTAGAATGACATGGAAAGCATATAAATCTATAGGGGAAGGAAGGCGGGGTAGGGGTCGTCCTCGAAAGGGTTGGAGAGAGGGGGTAAAGGAGGTTTTGTGGGCAAGGGGCTTGGACTTCCAGCAAGCGTGCATGAGCGTGTTAGATAGGAGTGAATGGAGACGAATGGTACTTGGGACCTGACGATCTGTTGGAGTGTGAGCAGGGTAATATTTAGTGAAGGGATTCAGGGAAACCGGTTATTTTCATATAGTCGGACTTGAGTCCTGGAAATGGGAAGTACAATGCCTGCACTTTAAAGGAGGGGTTTGGGATATTGGCAGTTTGGAGGGATATGTTGTGTATCTTTATATGTGTATGCTTCTAGACTGTTGTATTCTGAGCACCTCTGCAAAAACAGTGATAATGTGCGAGTGTGGTGAAAGTGTTGAATGATGATGAAAGTATTTTCTTTTTGGGGATTTTCTTTCTTTTTTTGGGTCACCCTGCCTCGGTGGGAGACGGCCGACTTGTTGAAAAAAAAAAAAAAAAAAAAAACTATTGTTATTATTAGCAGTAGCAGAAATGTTTGATTCTTTGCTGTGTTCAAGAGTAAACACATGATGTCACTGTCTAATACCTGTCCAAATAGCCATTCCAATATGCAGTCATGAATGGGTTTACATTATTTATACTGTAGTTTAATAGAAAATAATGAACAAACAAAACACTCACCACACTGAGTGGTGGGAGGGCTGGCTGCCAGTTGCGGGGGTCGGTGGGAGGGTAGTAGGGACTCGCAGGTGGCGGGAAACTTGAATACGATTTGGCGGCTGGGAATTTGGCGGTTGGGAATTCGCGAATGTGTGAAGCCCGCAAAAGCTGAAAACGTGAATGTTGGGGGAGACCTGTATGATTTTTGGTAAATATTTTTTTTCTCAGTTGTTTGTTGGGCTATCTCATTGAAACTTGCGCAATGTATGATGGAAAGATGCTTCTTAATGTACAACAAAAATAAAAAAGACGGACGATAAATAAGGGAGTTCACTTCTCAGCCATTAGCCGCCTCTTTGCGGTATATTTTCGCATGGTTTTTGTTGTTGTATTCTTGTTTTTTTTTGGTCTCATTCGATAGAATGGAAGATATATTACAGAAACAGACATGATTTTCATTGCTTTCATTACTAAAAGTACCTTGAAATTGAGCTCAAAGTAGCGGAAATGTTCGATTTTTGCCGATGTTCAATGAACTTTGTGTAAGTCAAGTTGGTTAATTTTATTAAGTGTATTCTAACCTAACCACTCTGTGATCCGGCAAACTCAGTAATCCGGCACACTACAGGCCCAAACGATGCCGGATTTGTGATGGAGGACCTGTACTACCGTCCTGCCAAGTGTTTTATTTATACACACTCATCTGAGTTTCCTTTGATTTTATCTTAATAGTTCTGGTTCTTATTACTTTTCTTTTTATATCCATGGGGAAGTGGAGTAAGAATCTATCCTCCGTGAGCCATGCGTGTTGTAAAAGTCAACTAAAATGCCGGGAACAATGGGCTAGTAACACCTTTTCCTGTAAAGATTACTAAAAAGAAGAAGAAAATTGTCAAAGTGGGATGTTTGAATGTGTGTGGATGTTGTGCGAATAATAAGAAAGAGATGATTGGGATGCTATGAATGAGAAGAAGCTGGATGTCCTGGCTTTAAGTGAAACAAAGCTGAAGGGGGTGGGAGAGTTTCAGTTGAGAGAAGTAAATAGGATTAGGTCAAGGGTTTCAAACAGAGTTAGAGCTAAAGAAAGAGTAGTAACAGTGTTGAAGGATAAACTACGGCAGGAAAACATGGAGTATAAATGTATTAATTCAAGGATTATGTGGAGTAAAATAAAGGTTGGATGTGAAAAGTGGGTTATAGTAAGTGTATATGCACCTGGAGAAGAGAGAAGTGTAGAGGGGAGAGAGAGAGAGATTTTGGGAATTGTTGAGAGAGTGTGTGGGGAGTTTTGAACCAAGTGTGAGAGTACTTGTGGTTGGGGATTTCAATGCTGAAGTGGGTAAAAATGTTGTGGAAGAAGTAGTAGGTAAATTTGGGGTGCCAGGGATAAATGAAAATAGGGAGCCTTTAATTGAACTATGTGTAGAAAGAGGTTTGGTAATAATACATATTTTATGAAAAAGAGGATCAATAAATATAAAAGGTATGATATAGCACGTAATGTTAGATTACATATTGGTGGATAAAAAGTTGATGGGTAGGCTTCAGGATGTACATGTTTATAGAGGGGCAACTGATACATTGGATCATTATTTAGTTGTAGCTACAGTTAGAGTGAGAGGTAGGTGGGACAAAAGGAAAATGGCAACAGCAAGTTAGAGAGGTGAAAGTGTATAAACTAAGGAAGGAAGAAGCTCGGGTGAGATATATGCAACTATTGGCAGGTGGGCTAGTGCAAGTATGAGTGTGTGTGCGAGGGGGCGGGGGCTGGAATAGTTTTAAAAATGCAGTATTAGAATGTGGGGCAGAAGTTTGTGGAAATATTAGGGAGAGTGCAGGAGGAAAGAGAAGTGATTGGTGGAATGATGAAGTAAAGGGTGTGATAAAAGAGAAAAAGGTAGCTTATGACAGGTTTCTACAAAGCAGAAGTGTTATAAGAAGAGCAGAATATATGAAGAGTAAAAGAAAGGTGAAGTGTGTGTGTGTGTGTGTGTGTGTGTGTGTGTGTGTGTGTGTGTGAGTGAGTGTGTGAGAGTGAGTGTGTGAGAGTGAGTGTGTGAGAGTGAGTGTGTGAGAGTGTGTGAGAGTGAGTGTGTGAGAGTGAGTGTGTGAGTGATTGAGAGAGAGAGAGAGAGAGAGAGAGAGAGAGAGAGAGAGAGAGAGAGAGAGAGAGAGAGAGAGAGAGAGAGAGAGAGAGAGAGAGAGAGAGAGTGAGAGAGTGAGAGTGAGAGTGAGAGAGTGAGAGAGTGAGAGAGTGAGAGAGTGAGAGAGTGAGAGAGTGAGTGAGTGAGTGTGAGTGTGAGTGTGTGTGTGTGTGTGTGTGTGTGTGTGTGTGTGTGTGTGTGTGTGTGTGTGTGTGTGTGTGTAAAAGGAGCAGAGAGGCACTGTTAAGAAATTTTAATGAAAATAAGAAAAATTTTTGTAGCGAGATAAACAAGTTAAGAAAGCCAAGGGAACTAATGGATTTGTCAGTTAAAAACAGAGTGGGGGAGTTAGCAGATGGGGAGATGGAGGTATTGGGTAGATGGCGGGAATATTTTGAGGAACTTTTAACAGGTCGACGAAGAAAAGGAGGCAGTATTTCATGCATTGGCCAGGGAGGTATACCATCTTTTAGGAGTGAAGAAGAGCAGGATGTGAGTGTGGGGGAGGTGCGTGAGGCATTACGTAGAATGAAAGGGGGGTAAAGCAGCTGGAACTGATGGGCTCATGACAGAAATGTTAAAAGCATGGAGGAATATAGTGCTGGAGTGGTTGGTATTTTTGTTTAATAAATGTATGAAAGACAGGAAGGTACCTAGGGACTGGCAGAGAGCATGTGTAATTCCTGAAGAGAGTGGAGATGCATGGTTTGGCCCAACTGGGCTGAGGTGGATGGTAGAGGTTCTGGTACTTAAGTTGATGGTTGTATCGGAGTGTGCATAAATACTGTAATGGATCTCTGGGCTCTTTTTACCCTGCAGTACATTATACAGCTGACGGTAAGGCATCATCAGCCGGTCTAGACTCCATTTCAAAGCACTGTTTCTAGACTTGTCAGGGACTTCTTCAGTGAAAAAGTCTGCTAGTTTAGCAGCAACATGGAATTGCTCACATAACTGCTGCAATGTTAACTGTTTTTCTTCAGGTTCTTCTTCATCTTCTGTTAAGTGGCTCCCTTGTATCTGTGCATCGAGCTCTGCCAACATTTCCTTTGGACTCCTGTCTTAATCATTATCATCATCTAAGAGCTCATTCACATCATCTTCAAAACCATCACACGGTAATCTCCTTGCCAGCTGAACAATTTCCTGAACCTGACTCTCAAGCAAGAAAAAACTAGTGACTGGTTTGACCTCCAAATTACTGGTAAGGCAAACCAAACCATACCCCGGGCGGGGTATGGTTTGTTTGCAATCGTGTCATTATGACTTCGTGAGTCGTACTGGTAAGGCATTTTTATCTACACCTTTCAAAGCACGAGGATTCTTAGGGCAGTAAATAACCATGGGCTCACACTTGAAATCACCTGATGCATTACTGCAAAGGAGCAAGGTGAAGTGATCCTTTGCTGTCTTGAAGCCCGGTGCACTTTTCTCTTGTTGACTAAGTTCTTGTTGGCATTTTCTTCCAAAAAACACTTGTCTCGTCAGCATTAAACACTTGACGCGGCTCATGGCCACCCTCAGAAATAATTTCCTGCAATTCAGCAGGGGAAATTACTTGCTGCTGTATGATCAGCTGAAGTACTTTCACCAGAAGACTTAATATTATGTAACTTATTATGCAACTTAAAGTTGTGGAACCAGCCAGTGCTAAACATACACTCTTTTTCAGGTCTTTCTTATCACACACTGTTTTAAACAACTGTAAGGCCTTTTCTCTAGTTAAGATGAAATTAAGTGGTGCACCTTTGTTTGTTTTTTGTTCGATCCACTCAAGCAACAAGTTTTCAGTTTTATTTACTTGTTGTGATCTACATGTCATTCTTTTCATGAGACGACATCCTGAGTTATTCATTACACAAGCTTGTATATTCACCTCATTCTTTTCAATTGTACGAACTGATGCTTCATTAAGGCCATAGGCCCTCACTATATCCACCACACGTGAGCCACTCTCATGCTTGTCTAATATCTTGATTTTCTTCGTAATTCATAGACGTAAATGATTAAATTTGTTCTTGCCACTTTCAGCAGCACTATGCCTACTGGGTGCCATGATTTCTTGGCAGATACAAGATATGGCAATTAAAAGATTTAAACTCGATCCACAAACAATAAATACAGCTAACTCCTAGCTGTGTTGGGGAAGTATCCCGGGGGCAATGCTCCAAATTTTCCCCCCTCCCACAAACCAAACCGTGTTAAGTTAATTTTATGAAGTGTTGTACAAAATTGTGCCACAATTTTTCAATAGTGCAATAACCAAAATGTGCCATATAAAACCGAGTAATATAATGGTCTACTGTACTTAAAATAGCTTGATAAAAACATGAGTTAAACTCACAGTGCTTCCAGAATGCAATGGTAAGGGGTGGGGGTTATCACTAAGGGGGAAGATTTGTGTACTAGTGTACAGTACCCAAATTTGGCATGTAATATAACATTACAAAACTGAAAACTAAAATTTGATGATTAGCCAATTCTTTAGAGTTAAATGGCACAAAATATCAAGATTTTTGAATGCTATCAATTTCTTACTTGCCCTCTGAATTACAGTGCAAGAAAATCTCAACATGAAGTCACTTTATGCAAGGGATTACTGTATTTCTTCTCATGCCATTCTGAAATGTCAATACTATCATAGCTCACCTACCTTGGAGAATGTTATAAGATCACTTCTTAGGTATTGGGATTGTTATTTAAATATAACACTTACTTTTAGGTTTGAGTCTAAGGGCAACTGCTGTCGCTTCTTTCCTATCCTTTTTATCCTTGGCCTCCTCGGCAGCTATTCGGACAGCATGTTCATACATGGTAGTGAGACGACAACATAAAATTTGATGTAACCGAAGAAAAAGGTACCAATTGTTGTTACACATGAATAATCTGTATTCATCATCCTGGAAGAAAAAAAATATACAGCAAATCTTCACTCAAAATTTTAAGAAAATAAAGCAATAAGCTAACAATAAAAATATACAGAAAAATACAAAAATTCTAACATAATTTAACAATGCAGATAAATTCAATAATTCTCACCGGCTGAACATTGCCATTCCCAACAGTTCCAGGCTCTTCTTTCACTTCCATTTTTTCATCATCAACTTCAGTCTTTATACTAATTTTTTCATCTTCAGTTGCATCACCATTGAGTGCAACTTTATTTTTATTATCATCTTTGGTTTTATTATTATTGTTATTATTATTATTATTATTATTATTGTTCCCACTATTTTCTCTCCCACATTTCACATCACCATCTTTCTCTGGTTCAATACCTCTATTTCTAGTTTTTCGCTTATTGGAATTATTATTAGTGGCACAAGGGGTAGATGAAGTTTGCTTGCATTCACGTCCTCTCAGATCCCTCCGACCACCACCTTCACACTTTCCTTCACTCTTGCCATCATCTTCATCCTCTTCCTCTTCTGTGAGAAAATAGTAAAACATTATACCAAAAGTCTCCCAGATAGCACAAAAAATTAGTATCATAATTTCAATCTGTATACAATATATTTAAACGAGTATGAATGAGACAGATTGGATTAATAATTTAAAACGTGTACATTTAAATAAGTATGAATGAGTGCTTGGACTAATAATTTAAAACTGTATACAGTATGTTTAAATGACTGCTTGGATTAGTATCTTAAACTAAGTGATAAAGTGAAAAAACTATTTGGAGAGAAAAATAAACATGGGTAAGACAGAGCTGCATATTTCAACCTCACAAGATCCAATTTTGACTGATTTATCTTTAACAAGTTTCGAATGTTTTTCTACTCTCAGAGCCCAGCCTCAGGCCAAACATCTTTGTTAAACTGCTGAATCTGAAATATGCCAGTTTCTTCTGTATTAATTGGTTACTAGCTTTTTATGCATGAGACTAAATACTTTACCTTCCATATCTTTCTCATCATCAGACATTTCTTGTCTTGTGTGAAAGAGAAGGTCAGGAATAAAATGTCTGACAATCTGCTTGATTTTGACCTTGTCATCTTTATGGTATGTTGTTTGTCTCTTGACATGGTGGATTACTAAGTTTGATGCATCATCTATTATAGATTTATCAGGATAATGAAGTACCATATGAGGGCCAGTAATAACTTCACCAGACTCTTCAGCTTGCTCATGACGCTAAAAATAGTAGAAAGTAAAAATAAGAACAAACAGCATTTTGTTTTAGAATACATTTAACTTAGTTCATTACTGACAAGCTACTAATGAAGTTGATCAACAATGAATATAGATAAATGGTTCAGAGAACCAACAAGTTGATAAAGTTACTAACTGACAAGTTTATCAACTTGTCAGTTCTCTGAACCATTTACCTACATACCTGTCAGGCACAGCAGCATCTTGTGATCTTAATACAGGGAATTCTTTACTTGCCTAACATTCAGGAATGTTGCATATGTGTCTAATTTATCATCTACAATGAATACACAAAGATGGATGGGAGGATCAAATTGTGATCCTGGTGATGGCAGGTAAAGCACTTAACCACTGAGCTACAGGGCCTCTAATAGGAAAGACTCGGAAACAGAACTTCTGTCAATCTTTTGTTTATTTTTACAGTAGATTAATTAGAAAAATTTAATCATTCTCATAGCTAGAAGTGCTTCACTACAATGTCTCACAAACACCTCCTTGTATGTGAGGAACTGAAAAATCAGTCAGCTGTGAATATAAAATTTTCTCTACACTCCAAAGAGAATATTACCATTGTTCCTTCATACAAAATACACTGAAAGCCTGCAACAAAGATTCTCCCAACTTGTTTACTTATGCCTCCTATCCCCAAATATGTCTTCTGTTTTTCTACATGTCAAATACAACCCCCCATTCCTGAGCAATTCTAACAAACTACATCTTAATTTCCCAATAGTTAATTTGAGTTTTGAAAAGTCAATTAATTTAAATCTTAAAGTCCCAAAGGGAAAAAATTTTGTTAAACTCAAGAGCAATATACAATTGATTTACTCATCTTTATAGACCTATCATGAGTAGTTCTATCTGAATAGTATTTATTCCTCCTATTTCAACTTTAAGATAATAGTACACTTAATTCTTATGACAAAGTTACTACAGTAAATTATGATAGGGTCAAGAAAAGGTAAAATGCCTGTTTTGAGAGGCAGGAAATTACTAATTTAAAGAAACAGTTATACAAGTTAAAGTCCTGACAAAGGATGGTTATTTTCTTAGTCTCCCAAAAGCTTGTTTTCTACATGAAAATAACTATTCTGAGCAAGAAAGGAATTAATTTATATTAAGGCATATTTTCTAGTCAGAACTATATATAAAAAATATAGGCCTTTTATGAGGTAGGGTGAGAGAATTGAATCTGACAAGAAGCAAACATTTATAGGGAGTAGAAATACAGAGAGCAAATGAAGACTTTTAACTTTTTGTAATTCTGGGTTCAAAAGAAATGCTAATGCAGAAAAGAAATCATAGAGAAAAAATCCTCTAAAGATGATTTCAAAACAATTAAGACCCTAGATGAGAATATGGAACTGACATGGCAAGGCACAAAAAACTAAACCAGTACAGGTCATTCACCATGGATACCAGTTAAAGTAAATAACTTTCATTAACCCTAAACTGTCCAAACACAGATCTACGTTCACATCGTAGGTGCCAAAGAAGATCTACGCTTTTTACATACTTTCAAATGTTGAAAAACGTGAGATCTATGTTTTGGAGAGTTTAAAGGTTAAGAAAAATAAGAAAAGCAATCCAGATTTTGAGGTTCCCATGCAGTGATTACAGTAGGAGGGCACTCATACATTTAAGAAGAAGGTATTACCTCCATCAAATAAAGTTTCAATGTCATTCAGAAACTTTTACTCGTATCGTTTTAACATCAGTTTGTAAATGTAATACCCTGATGGTCCAGGGATTTTAGGTAATATTTTTCATTCTGCTCTTCTCATATTTTAGTTAAAACCTTTCATGCTTCCGCATTCCTCATCCTGAAAAAAAACAAAATATTATTAGAAACTTAGAAATACAGAAAATTAATCACCTGTATAATGACCAATTCAAAAACAATAAACAAAAACATTTCCTTATTTAACAGTAAAACAATTTATTATTTACTAAAACTCCCTGAGCGAAGTTAGGTTCCTAGAGTAGGTCATGTTAATTGAGTCGTTAAAGAGATGCTGCTTTACTGATATTTTCAAGCATACTTGTACTGGTAGTAAGTCATGAACCATTTTAGATATTGTTTTAATGTCACCTTAGTATGTTAAATAGAACTAGTCATTAAAAACAATAAATAAGTAGATACACATATGGTACCTCATTACTCACTTAAAATATTTGTAGTCTAATGTAGGCGGTAGGAGTGAGCATTTTGTAATGATACAGATGCATTACAGTACACTCATTACTTACCTTAAAATATTTGTAGTCTTAATGTAGGTGGAGGTGAGTATTTACTGTAGAAAGAGGAAGAGTGCAAATAATGGAAGAAATACAAAGCTCAGTGTAAGGGTTAGCTGGTGTGTTAGTCTGCAAGTGTACATTCTTGGTGTCTTCGTGGCATCTAAGGGTAGTGTCAAGATTATAAACTCAGTGAACAAGGCATGATGGTGGTAATAAAATAATAAAATAATAATCGCCTGGAGCACTTTAAATTTATATACGTATTCCATTATAGGTTTTGTAGCTGACATTTAACCTTTGAGGTTCGAGCGTACTAGTATGGCTTACAACTAGGGTTTTGAGTATAGTCGCCTAAATCTACACCTCAAATCTAGTGAGAGAAAGCTGTTGAGCTCATATGAAAGAATGGGTCTATGTGTCAGTAATGCGTAATAAAATCCTGGAGACACATGAATGAGAAAAAAAAAACTTTGACCGTGTTTTTGGATTAAAACAGCGAATTTGCACTGTATTTTCATATGGTATTTATTGTTGTATTCTAGTTTCCTTGGTCTCATTTTATAGAATGGAAGACATATTACAGAATGAGATGATTTTGACTGGTTTGCAATGAAAAGTACCTTGATATTGAACTCAAAGTGGCAGAAATGTTGAATTTATACCAAAGTTCAAAAGTAAACAAATCATGCCAAGCATCCAATACACATCAACTGGTGAGTCTAATATTCTTTCACAAGTGCACACTGATATTATTTATACCATTTCTACACAATGCAGTAGTCTGCATAACAGTAAATCTTATTTTTTTGTAGAATAAAATTTCAAGTGGAAGCCAAAGAAATATAAGAGGCCTGGAGATTGACTACTTGAACACAGAACTTGTTATTTAGTGTCAGGAATGTCTTTCTTGTTTATTCTGGACCCTTCGAAATTGGCATCTTTTGAAAGTGTGAATTGCAAAATACTAAATTTTGACCACTTTATTGGATAGTTGAAATCGGTAAATGGGTGGTTCTTGTACTCCAATCGATAGAAAGATAGAGTTCTAGCGAAATAGTTATGATTTTTGTTGACTAGGTGCATGAATTGGCGAAAATAGGGCTCAAGTGGCAAAATCACGATCGATATCATCATGCGGGACAGCTAACCTGAGGCATAATTCGTATGTTTTCCATCAATTTCATACTTTTGGTGTCATTATGATCGGAAAAAGATTCTACTTTTTCATAGATTTTTTTTTTTTTTTTTAAATTTGGCTTGACCCTCAGAACAAGTCTCTAGAGGACCTGCACACTCCTCAAAGGTTAAAGTGCCCAGAGTGACTGTATAATCAATTAATTGTTATAATCATTACATACCATCGACATACCTTGTTCACTGAGCTTATTGATTTCTTAATGTGCCAAAGAGGCTGAGATATGCAGAGAATGTCAACACAGAGGCAAAGAAACCAGCTAACCCTTACCAGTGAACTTTTTTGACTTCTTCTATTTTCCTCTTCCAAGTCTGCTGCTCTTCTAACTCTCTGTACTATGGGAAGTGCACAATCAAAGTACAAATCCATACTATGAAGTCTTAAGACTCTGAAAGCTAGTGTACTCAAGTGGCTGCAGGAAGGAGATTGATGCTTGACATTGAGATGAGCGCTTCATTCCATGACCCAAGTTCTCATACAGTATACAATACCAACTGGTTGGAGGCTGAGTCGTAATTCCGAGCAGTCGATGGACGTCAATAAGAAGTAACTCTATGGAGTCCATGTGTGTAACATTCAACACATGCACATAAATACTAGGTGTCCTACCAACTTGCTTTATGTTTTCTTCTTGTACCAGTGCAGTTTGGACACCTCAACAATTCTTCGTACACAATAGATGTAAGAACCAATTGGTTTTGTCAGAGAAGTGTTGTGAATTCAACCCAAGTAAATGAAGGTCATGAAAACTATCTTGGACTAGGAACAAACAGCTGCGGTTTCACTCAAAGTAAGACCTCAGTGTGAATAAAATACCAGTATAATGACAAAGGATCACTTCATCTGAATAACTTTGTAGCCAATGCTTGACTGGCAGATCCAGCAGTTCCTCAGAAATCAATCAATCAATCAATCACTTTCTCTCTCTCTTATTTATATGTTATGCATCGTGTTTATTATATAATTTTGAAAACAATATCTAAGATGGATTAATGAAAATGTATATATTAACGTAATATACGACATTTAAATGAAACTCGATGATTATTATTATCATTACTAATATGACATCAGGATACATAGGACACTTACCGATTTTAATGTGCACCTTCATGCCAGCACAGTATGTAAGTTTATTTAGGTACAAGTATACATAAGTATAATTATCAGAGTATATATAAAATATGAAATAACTTTTAAAAACATTTGAAATTTTGGAGTTTCCAGACAAAATGGAGAGACTTACTGCTTTCTGAGCTCACGGAGAATGTAAACAAATAGGGTGGGGCGCGGTGACCGTATTAGAAAGTCAGGTGGGGGGAGCTGTATAGCGAGTTTTGGTCATAATTTGAAATGACCGTATTAGCGGACCGCCGTAAAGTGAAACGCCGTAAAGCGGGACCCTACTGTACTCCCAAATTCGTCCACTAACCTCTGCAATTTTTCTTTAGAATCACCCATAAGCACAGTATCATCAGCAAAAAGTAACTGTGTCAATTCCCATTTTGTATTTGATTCCCCACAATTTAATCCCACCCCTCTCCAGAGCACCCTAGCATTTACTTCTTTTACAACCCCATCTATAAATATATTAAAGAACCATGGTGACATTACACATCCCTGTCTAAGACCTACTTTTACCGGGAAGTAGTCTCCCTCTCTTCTACACACCCTAACCTGAGCCCCACTGTCCTCATAGAAACTCTTTACAGCATTTAGTCACTTATCACCTATTCCATATACTTGCAACATCTGCCACATTGCTCCCCTATCCACTCTATCATATGCCTTTTCTAAATCCATAAATGCAATAAAAACTTCCCTACCTTTATCTAAATACCGTTCACATAAATGCTTCAATGTAAACACCTGATCTACACATCCCCTACCCACTCTAAAAAATCATTGCTCATCCGCAATCCTACATTCTGTTTTACCTCTAATTCTTTCAATAATAACCCTACCGTACACTTTTCCTGGTATACTCAGTAAACTAATTCCTCTGTAATTTTTACTATCTCTTTTGTCCCCCTTCCCTTTATATAAACGGAATATACATGCTCTCCGCCAATCCCTAGGTACCCTTCCCTCTTTCATACATTTATTAATCAAAAATACCAACCACATACATGTACATGTTTATTTATACACACTCATCTGAGTTTTCTTTGACTTTATCTTAATAGTTCTTGGTCTTATTACTTTTCCTTTTATATCCATGGGGAAGTGGAATAAGAATCTTTCCTCCGTAAGCCATGCGTGTTGTAAACGTCAACTAAACTACCGGGAACAATGGGCTAGTAACCCCTTTTCCTGTAATAATTACTAAACAGAATAAGAAGAAAACTGTCAAAGTGGGATAAATGAATATACAAGGTGTGATATAGCACGTAATACTAGGATAACCCAAAAAAGTCAGGGTGACTTATTTCCATATGGATCCCTGTATCTGTACCATATGGTGTCCTGTACTGTATGGTACCCTGTACCATACGGTACCCTGTGCCATATGGTACCCTGTGCCACATGGTACCCTACACAATATGGTACTCTGCATCATATGTTATCCTGTACTGTATGGTACCCTATACCATATAATACAATGTACCATACGGTACCCTGTAACATATGATACCTTGTACCATATGGTCAATAAGTGGTGGTGGTGGCAGGAGACACCAGCCAAGACTGAGTGAGTGGCGACGCAAGGTAGCTACTGACTCAGCAGTTTCCAAGACAAAATGCTTTGTCATGCACCTCAAGGAACATGTCAAGTGCCTGTACATTTGTAAATATGTAATAGAACATTACTAATATACAACATTTTTGCATATTTTTGTTGTAAACAATTACTGTAAACAAAATAATGATGAAAATATAAGTGTTTGTGTTCAATACAACAGTACCATATAGTACCATATGGTACAATGAACCATATGGTATTGTACTGTATGGTACCATTACAACATATGGTACCATATGGTATCATTGCACCATATGGTACCATTGTACCATATGGTACCATTGTATCATATGGTACCATTGTATCATTCTACCATTGTATCATGTGCCATTGTACCATATGGTACCATTGTACCATATGGTACAATTATACTATATGGTACCATTGCACCCTATGGCACCATTGTACCATATGGTACCATTGTATTCAACACAATAACAGCACTAATATTTTCATCATTTTGTTTACAATAAACTTGTAAACAAGTTTTGTAAGCAATATAATGATAAATTAGTACAGTTATTGTGTTGAATACAATGAGTGTACACTTATACAACATACATTATATTGGTCTCACAGGCCACAAATTTTACTGGAAAAAGAAAAAAATTATAAAAGAAAAGAAGAAAGTATAAAAAAATGTAAAATAAAAAAAAAAAATGCGATTTTGCCGCCACCCGGTCATTTTGGGTCAACTTCCTGCTGCTGTATCTCGGTAAGTACTGATCAGAATTTTTTTTTTTTGTTTTATTACCTTCACAAAGATATTATCTTGAATTCTGTAAGAATTTTTTTTCAAATTTTCTTGGACACTGGGGCACCCCTTCAGATTTTGGGCTTGGACCCTGAAAGGGTTAAATATCAGTAGTAAAAAAAAAAAAAAAATTGGCACTGCCCCTTCAATAGTAATATAATATGTGGGGTAAGTACTAAGCTTGTGGAGGTCCTATAGCACCTGGGAAATAGGAGGCAGCACCTGGGAAATAAGAGGCAGAACCTGGGAAATAGGAGGCAGAACCTGGGAAATAGGAGGCAGAGCCTGGGAAATAGGAGGCAGAGCCTGGGAAATAAGAGGCAATCAGGTTTAACTCAAGGAAGTGGAATGAGAAGACAGCAGAACAAGATGAATAGCAGAAGCACTTAGGATTCCCTGCTACCAGTCTCTATTTACACAGAAGGTATAGTGAGCCCTTGTAAGAGTTATGTCAGTTTAGACAGTGTAGAGCATGTTTAAGTGCATTTGCACCAAGACAACCTTACAAGAATTTAGTCCCCACTTTGATACACTGTAGGTTCTATAACCAAACATTGTATCCCATCAGAGCACAGTCTACAGTATGTGCTAAGCAGAATGAATGTACATAACTCTTCTGGGAGGGTGGAGTAAATTTCACATCCAATAAATGATGCACCTTTTAAGTGTTGAGGATGTTATCAAGCTAAGATAGGCAGCTTAATGCTGGTCCTGAGCTGTGTGAAGCAGACAGTAGAGGAACCCCAACTGTGTGAAAATGTGTAAACAGTACTTAATGGGTAAAAAAATTTAACTACAAATCTCAAGTTTCTTATCAAGATTATGTAGAAAGATTGAAGCTCTTCAAGTGGTTCATGGAACCTAAACACCTGAAAAACAAATAGACTAAGAGAAATTACATGATACTGTATATAAATAAATAAACATTTGTAAGGTACATGGGACCAATTTTAAAGATGTATAATATAAAGTTAAGATTTAATAAATGTAAAGTCAGTCCTCATGACACAAAGAAGAAATCTTACCTTTGCTTTTAACCTTCTCAGAACCAAAGGCACTGCAACAACTGGGTTCTTTTTTAATCCATCTATAATATCTGGAGCTTTATCACCATATATTCTTCGAATAGCCCTTTGGTGTATTGTAGGCGAGTTTCCTCCTAGACAGTCGTCTAATCTAAATCTAGCTGCTTCCTCTGGACTCATCCTCTGGAGTTTTTTGTGTACACCTTCTAACACACGCATTGTTGCCAAATTTGTCTCCAGTACCACATCCAGCTAATTGTTCATGAGGAAAAAAAAATGGGGTTAATGAACATGTGGGCATCCAGTGCAATACACTTGAGTTTAGAAAAGGAAAAATATACAATAAACTGTTGTTGAGGGCATGTTTCTTCTACCTGTTCATAGCAAGAGATATTGTACTCTGCAACACCCCCCAAGTTTATAACAAAGCAATTTCATGATGTGCTTGAGCTTAGGTGAAATATGAGAAATTAGAATTATGCATGCTGTCTATGTGGCGAGGTGCTGAAACACATTGAAGCACTCCCGCAATGTCTCAGAAAGCTGTCCTAACAACTCTGGGTAGATAACCCATAATCTACTAATCTGTATTGGATTTTATCTCCACCCCACCTCACTAGTGTCTAATAACCATGACATGCAAGAGAAATGCCATGGGCATATGACACAAGAGGAAGTGAGTGTGCTGTGTTGTGGCAAGACTGACAGCTACCAGGGCATATGGGACAGAGCTGTGCATAAGTGCAGAGGGTAGTATATGCCTGGGTGTGGGAGGCAGTTTGAGATAAAGATAGCTCATGTCTGGGTATGTGGAATAGAGGGTTGTGGCGAGAGTACGTACATGCCTGGGCTCTGGCCATATGGAATGAAGGGCTACTATGAGTATACTTGCTTAATTGTGGTTGCAGGGGTCAATTCTCTGATCATGATCCTACCTTTGAACTTGCCACTCTTTAGACTGATTCCCTTTTAGCCTCGTGGGCTTGTTCATTGCTCATACCTGGTCTTAAAACTAGGAATGAAGCCTGCCTCCAACAATTCATCGCCAAGATCATTCCACTTCCTGAACACTAAGACGTGTCAGGAAAGATGAAAAAAGAAACACTGAAAATTTATGGGAAAAAAAAAAAAATTTCCCCAAAAAGTTTTTTGGGAAACACGTGATTAATCATTTTTCAATATATTTCTTTTTTTAAAAAAGAAATTTTTTTCTTTTCAAAAGAGGACATAAAAGGTGTTTTTTCCTTTTAAAATTTTTGATTTCTAGATTTTTCATTTAGATACCCCCAACTTCTGGACCCATTTAATGCAGGAATTTATCGCCGGAGCGCAAATGGGAAGGGGCAACATGTTGAGTTTCCGCGTTTTTTCCCTTTTTAATTTTGGAAAAATAAATTTTCCCATTTTGAAATTTAAGGAATTTTTTTGGGAAAAATAAAAATCATCCCTTTTTAAAATTTTCCTTTCTAAAAAAATGAGACCGGGAAACGGAATACAATAAATAGATCAAAAACACTGCAAAGTTTTTTTTTAAACCCAAAAACATGGGTTTTTTTCCCCATTTTTTGCTGCAGATTTTTTTTTCTCCCACACTGACCAAAAAGACCTTTTCTTCATTTTTGCTTTTTTTTCAGATTTAAAGGGGAAAGAATTTATGGGTTTAATGGCCAATTTATTTTAAGCCATCTAGTATGGCACCAACCTAAAGGGTTTTCGTTTTCATGTTTTTTAGATTTTTTTTGAAAATTTTAATCAAACTGGAGGTCCACTGTATGTATAACTCGGCAAAAGTTAAGCGCTCCTTTTTTTAGTAAAAAGTATTTTAGGAGTGTTGGTTTTTTACCGATTAAAAAGTTCCTAAATTACATTACTGAATAAATATTTATTTATTGTTTTTAAAAAAAATTTAAAAAAAAATTAAAACCCCATTAAATTTTCGTTTCAAACAATATAAAAAGGGGCACCTTTTTTTTAACATCTTAACCCTTCAGGTTTGCCAAACAAGGCAGGAGGGTTTTTATGATACCAAAATTTCTAGGCCCACAATCGGGGAAAAGGCGGGTAGGCCTAGAGGAGAGTTGGTCTTGGGGGTGGTAAAAAAAAATCTAAACCAGTCCATTGGGGGAAACCATTTTTTAAACAATGTCCAAAATGCCTCTGGAAGTTCTTACTCCCAAATGGGGACACTTTGTTCCCGGGCAGCCCCAAACAGATGGGCCAGTAAAGATGATTTTAAAGGGTTTTGGGGTTTTGACGGGAACCCCGACCATTTTTGGGGTGAAAAAAACCCAAAATGACCTCAGCCCCACCTCTGGAAATCTTGTTCCGTCATCGTAAGAATAAAAGAAACCTTTTTTCCCAAACCCCGACTAGATGGAAGTGATGTAGGATATAAATGAACCAAGCCCAAACAGTTCCAGTAGTGATAGTGAAGTGAAATTTTCCCCCAGTAATTAAAGTATATCGAGCATAGTGCCTGGTGTGCCATATTATTAGGAAAATACATCCTGGCTGACAAGAAAAGACGGGAAAATAGCATAGTGTTAAATTTGGGGATGGAAAATGTGCAGGGTTTAGTGGTGGTGTGGCCGGGGGCCCGCAGGGGCCATGTGCCCCCCGCCTCAGCTGATTACAAAAAAGGCCACCATCCCCCCCCACCACCCAGCCCCACAACCACAACCACCTGCCACCCCCAAAACCCCTGGGAATGGCAGGAAGCTGTCAATTTTTTCCAAACCCACCTTTTTGTGGAAAGGAACACGGCCATTTTTGGGACGGGAGAAAATGCCATGAACAAAAATTTTTTTTGGGATTCTTGCAACCCCCGATAAAATTAGTGGGGAAAAGAAACAGATCCGGTACAATTTGGAAACACAACTTTCCCCAAAAATCACGACCCCCAGTGGAAGGAAAAAAACTGTCTGAACTTTTTTGCCAAAAAATTTGAAGGGTTTCCCAGGGAAAATCAACTTAACAAACCGTTTGATTCAACCCCGGTTTCGGGAAAAATGCCAGTGAATGATTTGTCAATTTCATGTTCCCTTTCCCAAAAAAACCAGGCCTGAAAAAAAATTTTAAAGATTGGGCATGTTTTGTATCTGAAAAAAAAATTAAATTATTTTTCCCCCTTGAACTTTGATTTATTTTTAGTTTTTGTTTCTTTTAAAGGAAGACTCTTTTTCAAACATAAGAAGAAAAACTTTGGTATAAAGGTTTTTTGATTGGATTTACAGGGGTTTTATTGCTTTTTTTTATTGCACTGGAAGTTTAACTGAAAAACCCGAAGTTATTAGGCATCCGGGTGATGTGTTTGAAAAAAGGGCCCAATTTTGGAGGTTTAAAATTATAACAGATAACGGGCACAAGCCCCACCTCAGTGTTTTTTAAAAATAACATGAAGTGTTCAAAAGTGAAAAACAAATATGCCCAGGTTTGGTGGCACTTGTAGGGGGGGGTTTCCCAATGACATCAATTTCAGTGCAAATGAGATTCCCCTGCGCATCAGTTACTAATGAAATGGCAGCCCAGGAGCAAAGGAAAGAAAATCCCCATTCAAAAACCTGAAAAGGATGGACTACACCTCAATATGCATTCAGTGGACAAAGGGAATAGATTGGGTTTTTGATTGTGTTCGAAAATTAATGGTCGTAAAACCTTTTTTTCCATCTGAACTTTTCCCCTTGAATTTTTTTGATAAAGGGGAAAAAAACAAACCACCATATAAATTTGTTTGTCTGCAAGACAAATAGTATTCAACCCGAAAACCCTTAATAGACCCCCCCCAAAATTTTTCAACAACCCCTTCGTTGTTTTAGGTGATAGAAAACTCCCTACACTGTTTTAAAGAAAAGGCTAAAAGAGGTTTTCCGGCACATAAAGAAATGCCCAAAAACGCAGAGACACTGCATGGGGAAAAAATGAAAACACCACGGGCATAAACCCATTTTTCAAGATTCCCACAGGCCAGAACTTTGAAACTTTCCCCGGACTGATAGTGATAAGAAATAAGAAAAATAGAAAAAAAAATTTTCTATCGTTTTTTGTGTAAATTTTTTTTAAACAAAACAATGACAACATTTTAGGTGACGAAAAAGTAACTTACAAAATACTATATACTGGTCCAACCATAAAATTTATTAAAAAAAGAAAATTAAAAAATAATAGAAATTCTTTTTTTTTAAAAATTGCCCCCATAGGGGGGGTGACCCAAAAAAAAAAGAAACCCCAAAAGAAAATATTTATATATTAAAAACCTTTCACCACACTCAATTATCACTGTTTTTGCAGAGGTGTCAGAATACAACAGTTTAGAAGCATACACAATAAAGATACCAAATATCCTCTAAACTCCCAATACCCCAAAACCCTCCCCAAATGGGATTTATTTCCCTTTTCCCGGGATCAAGTCCACTATGAAAAAGGTTTCTGAATATTTTTTTTTTTTTTTTATTATCACACGGGCCCGATTCCCCCCAAAGGGGGGTCCCCCAAAAAGAAAAATTTTTCACCATAAATTTTTTCCCATCACTGTCTTGCCAAAAGGGGTGCTTTACACTACTTTTTTTAAACTGCAAAAAACCCCTCCCTCAGAGTGAAACCCTTCCCCCAGACTAAGCCCGCCTCGGACATCAAAAAGAGCATGTGACAACTCCCCTTTGGGTTTTTTATTTTTAACCTTTTGCCAAGACCCTCTTTTATTTCCCAAACCCCATCTATAAATATATTAAAAACCCCGGTAATCACACACCTTGTCTAAGGCCTATTTTTCTGGGAAAAATTTCCTCTTCCACATACCAACGGCCTCACTATCCTCAAAACTTTCCTTTACAACCACCCCTAACATAATTTTTGCAAATCGGGCCACATTGCCCCTATCCCCCCTGTTATGCCTTTTCCAAAATATAAATGCCACAAAGACCTTTGTTTATTAAATATGTTCACCAAATTTACCTGCTCACACCCCAACGGGGTCCGGGTAAAAAGACCATTGCCCATTCACCCTATCCCCCACGCCCCAACCTAAGTCCAACCCCCCCTTTCCAAAAACCCCTTTCCCTCCCCCTTTTCAGGAAACCCAAAACCACCCCAACCCCCCTTTTCTGCCCTCGACAAAACTTTATTAACCCCAATTTTTCCCCAATTTCCAAAAATTTTTTTAAAAACTTTTTCCCACATATTCCCTTTAAACAGACATCTCCACTGCCCCCAACCTCTCCGCTGCTGCATTTCCACCCAAGTTTTCACACCCAAAAAGGTTTTGGGTACACCATTTTTCCTTTCCCCTTTTTTTGCCCCCAAAAATTTGTTTTTGACTCCACAAAACCCCAACGCCATCATTTTTTTTTCCCTCATAAATTTTTAATTAAACCCTCATCCTTCATAAATCCATCCCACCCCCAACCCCCAAAGATCTGAAAACATTCCTTTTCCATACCCCCCCCAAATTTGATACCCAATTTTTTTTATCAAAACTTTTGATATATCACCTTACTTTTTCTATTTCATTTTCAATTTTCCCCTTTAACACTTTCCCCGTCATCCACAATTTTTAATTTTTTCTTAAAATCCCCCATAAACAGTATCACACAAATAATAATTTTAATTTCCCCTTTAAATTTTGATTCCCAAAAATTTAATTCATCCCCCAACAAGCATTTTTTTCCCCTTTCAACCCCATCCATAAATATATTTAATCAACCATGGTGAATTACACCCCTTTCAAGACCTACCCCGAAGTAGACTCCCCTTTCTACACACCCTAACCTGAGCCTTCCCACCCCCAAAAACCCCCAGCATTTAATAATTTCCCCCAATTCAATTTTGCAACATCGCCACTTCCCTTCCACCTATCATATGCCTTTCTAAATCCAAAAAAAAAAAACTTCCTTACCTTTATCTAAAAACTGTTACATATACTTCCCTTAAAACTTGATCTACCATCCCCACCCCTC
This sequence comes from Cherax quadricarinatus, assembly GCF_038502225.1. NCBI lineage: Eukaryota > Metazoa > Arthropoda > Malacostraca > Decapoda > Parastacidae > Cherax > Cherax quadricarinatus. Next base: position 42,108,867 of record NC_091301.1, on the reverse strand, counting down.
TGAAACCTCCTTTCTCATCCCAACCTACATTTCAACCCCAATTCTTTTAAATTTTAACCCCACCAACACTTTTTTTGGGGTAAAAATTGTTCCCCATAATTTTAAACCTTTTTCCCCCTTTCCTTTTTGGGACTATAAAATTTTTGAACCTGGTATTCCCTTCAAAAATATTAAAAAAAGTAAACCCCCCAAAACCTTACCCCCCCACCCGCTTTTAACATTTCTCATAATTTACGTTCCAGCTGCATTTCATTCTACGAATGCCTCCCTTCCCCACCACATTCTGCCTTCTTCCCCTAAAAAGGGATACCCCCCTCCAGTGATAAATTTTCCTTCTTTTTTATTAAAATTTTAAAAATTTCTCAAAAAATTTCCCATCTACCTAATACCCCACTCCCCTCTACTAACCCCTACTCTGTTTCTAAGAAAACCATACTTTTCCCCCGGGTTTCTTAACTTTTTTAACTATCCAAAAATTTTCTTATTTTATTTAAAATTTTACGGCTTCCCTTTTCATCTGCTCTCCTTTTTTCACTCTCCCCACCCTCTCTTTCCTTTTTTTTATCTATACTTGCTCTTCTTATAACACACATATATAATTTTAAAAAGAAATAAAGAATACCGGGATAGTTCAACATTGCCCTTTTTATTAACTAAACCCCCAATCTTTAAATAATTTAAAAATTTTTTTTTAATAATATTTAAGAAAAAAACCTTTCATAAAAAAATTTTTTTCTTTTTTTTTTTGACCTGAAAAAGTCTCTGATAGGGGTTCCTAAGAAAGGGTTAAGGAAAAACCCACAGTGTGGGTCTCAAATGCTGTTAAATACGTAAAAAATTTCATTTGGGATTGGGGAAAAAAAAAATTACCTAGTTGCTAATCCAAAAATTTCCATTTTGATGATTCCATTTTTTGCCTTTGGGGCCCGTTCATTTTTTTTTTTTTCCAATGATCAAAAAAACAGTTTCATACTTAAAAGATAAAAAAATCCCCAAATCCCAAATCCCAAAACCTTTTTGTGGGCATTGTACTTCCCATCCCAGGACCGTCCCGCTATATAAAATAACGTTTCCAGAATCCCACAAAAACCCTGCCATACTAAAGCATCAGGTCCCAAATACCATTTGTCTCCCTTTACTCCCATCTTATCACGCCCCTCCCGGAAGTCAAACCTTTAGCCCAAATTCTTTTCCCCCCCCTCCAACCTTTTGGGACCCTTTACCCCCTTCCTTCTCAGATTTATCGCCCCATGTCATTCTACTTTTATCCATTCTTTTAAAAGCCAAACCACCTACAACCCCCTGCCCCCTGCCTAATACTTTTTTTAACTCCCTGCCTTTTCCTAATTTAATCCCTTTTTTTTGCAAATCACAATTGCCCCCTTGCAGGGAAACTCCACTGCCTCCAACCGTCCCCCACAATTTCCCAACCACCAATAAGTGTTGCCCTATACTTCCCCATTCCTTTTTTGCCTCCATAATAAACGTTTTTTTTTCTCCCATACCTCAACGCACCACCACCTTTTTCCTTTTCCAAAATTTAAACCCCATCCTCAAAAACCATTCACGACATTCAACCCCCCAAACTGAAAACTCCTTTTCCATACTCCTCCCCAATTTTATATCCCCCTTTTTTTTGTCAAACTTTTAACCCCCATCATTTTCTCCTTTTTTAACACTTTCCCCCCACCTTAAACAACCCAAATTTTCCCCTAATGTTTAATTTTACTTTTGAATCTCCCCTAACACAGTATATCACAAAAAAGGGGCAATTCCCCCTTTGTATTTTATTCCCTTTTTTTAATCCACCCCCCCCTAGAATTTCTTTTACACCCCCTCTATAAAATACATGGACCCCGCAAGATCACCCCAAATGCACCAATTTGGGGAAGTGTATTTATAAAATGCGTTTTGTTGTTTGGGGGGGGGAAGACTAATCATTCAAATTCCTTTGGGAAAAAAATTGGGCAGTACTTACCTGAACATACTACTGAATGAAAAAAATTGTTAACGGGGGCCACTTATATTAAAATTATTTACAACCTGCCAAAACCCCATTTTCCGGGGAAAAAGTCCCTTTTTTTTGATCCAACCCGAGTTCACTATCCTCATAAAAACTCAAATTTATAATTAACCTATTCCCTAAAGGCCCCTTTAAAGGGGGGTTTGGTTCCCGGGTCGGGGAAATCGCCGGGAAAGGGAAAACCCTTTTTCCCCCTTATAAATGCATACAAACATTAAAGTTTAAATAAATTAGTTGAAAGAACCGCATCAAAAAATAAAAGGACAAAACACAAGTGACCCATTATAAAAATTTTTTAGTCTTAATCTAGGGAGAAAGGTATTTGAAAAAATGGGTATGTTTGTAAACCCGGCATTACAGGCCAACCCCCCATATATTTATATTTAAGCATCCGAGGGAAAAAAGTATAAGTTCACCCTTACTTACCTTAAAATATTTGTATCAATGGGTAGGGTTAAAAAAGGAAAAAAAATAAATGGAGAGAAAGAATGAGTACAGGGGGGTAACAAGAGAGAAACAAACCAGGCCCCCATTTATATTTTTTTATTTATTTTTTGTGGGTGTATTTACATCTTTTTTTTGATGATCTGTTTATTATTAAATTTTTAAAAATATCAAAATGAAAATTTTATATTAGAATTCGACATTTTAAAGAGACTCCGACATTTTATTATGGGCACGGGAAGTTCTACAGATCACTTTTGTTTTTTTTATTTTACTTGTGTATTTATCTTTTTATTTTGCATCGGTTTTTTTATATAATTTTAAAAAAAAATCATGGATGGATTAATGAAATGTGTATATTATTAACATTTAATCAGACTTATTTTATTATCAACTTTAAGTCGTCGTCAAATCTCACATTTTTTTATTTATTTTATGTGGTATTTATCTTATTTTTATTTTGCATTTTTTATATAATTTTGAAAAAAATCATGATGATTAATGAAATTTTATATTAAAAAATATCCAATTTTAAAAATGGTATAAGTTTATTTAGCAGGTTATAAGTATAATTACATATATATAAAAAATTTAAATAATTTTAAAAACATTTGAAATTAGTTTCAGAAAAAAGGGGAGATTACTTACTCGGGGAATGTTTAAAAACAGGGTGACGGGGACCGAAGAAAATCAGGGGGGGAGCTTAAAGGAGTTTTGGTCAAATTTTAAAAGTCCCAAAAAACCCGAAAATAAAAGCGGGCCTTCCGATGAACACCTGCCACATTGCTTCCTATCCCCTATCAAAGCCTTTTTAACAAAACAAAAAATTCCCACCTTTTTTAAAATGTTTTAATATTTCCAACACATCCCACCCTCTAAAACCTTTTTTATCATCCGACCTACATTTGTCTTATCTCAATTTTTCAAAATCCTATTACACCCTTTTCCTGGGTTTTTTTGTAAACTTATTCCCCAATTTTAACCTTTTTTCCCCCTTCCTTATATAAAGAGACTATACATCTCTCCAACCATATTCCCCCTTTTATACATTTTTTCCTTTTAAAAACGGGGGTACCACGATAAAAAAAACAAAGTTTTCTTTAAAATTTTGAATTTAACAGGGGAAGGGGTTAATACCTCTGCTCCCCCATTTTATGCCACAAACTCTTTTGGAGGAAGAATTTGCCCCCTTCCCATGGGGGGTGAAAAAAAAACAAGAACTGTAAAAAAACCCCCGGGGGGTATATATAACTGCATTTTTATATTGCCCGGGGAAATAAAATAGCAAGACGACTGAAACGCATGTTTATGAGACGAAAAAAGGGCACCAAATCCTAATCATGTAAAAAAACTACAGGCTTTGTTTTTCACTACTTCAGGCGGGAGTACCTCCCTGGCAAGGTCTAAACCCCCTACCTAGTTTTTCATTTATTTAAAAAAAAAACCCCAAAACCCCCACTATATCCCCCCGCTTTTAACATTTCCAGTCCACGTTGCCTTACCCCTTTTTCATGGCCTCAACCCCCCCCCTCCTCCTCTTCTTCCAAAAGATGGGATATCCCTGGCTGCATGAAAACAGCCCCCTTTTATCCCGCATTTAAAAATTCTAAAATATTCTCCCCTCACCCCAAAACTCCCTCTCTTCGTTTTTTAACTGCAAAACCATTCCCCTAGGTTTCTTAATTGTTTAACTCCCCCAAATTTTTTTTTCATTAAAAATTTTTTCAGTGCCTCCCCACTATCATTTGTTCTCCTCTTCCCCTCACCACCCCCTTTTATTTTTTTTTTCTCCCTATACTTACTCTTTTATAAAATTTTTGGAAAACCTCTTAAACACCCTCTTTATTATCCTTTATTTTATCATTCCACAACCCCTTTTTCCCCCCTGCACCCACCCCCCTAAAGGAAAACTTCCCCCACATTCTAAAACCCTTTTAAAATATTCCAACCCCTTTTAACCCCCCCACTACCAAACCCCCGCCACCTTTCTGCCATAGGTTATATCTCAACCCTCCCCCTTTTTACCTTTTACCCCTCTTACTTTTTGTGCCATTTTCCCTTATCCCCTCTACCCCTTTAGAACTTAGTATGTTGTCTTCTTCCCGGTGGTTCTTCCGTCTTCCAATGTTGTAAGTTCCAATTCAGTTAGCCTCTTCCCATAGCTAATGCTCCTTAACTCAAGAACAAGCCTCACTGCATACTTCAACACTTTCTTTAGTTTCTTAATGTGCTGTTTCAGGTAGTGCAGGTTCCACACTAGTGCTGAATACTCGAAAACAGGCCCAATGTATGCTGTATCAAAGGCCCGGAATGCTCGTTAAGATTCCTGAAGGCTACTCTTAAATTTGCCAGACGAGCCTTGGTTACAGATGTTACTGGGCTGATTTGAGCCTCTGGAATTATACTGGGCACTATGCTCACTCCTAGGTCTCTCTCTTTGAGAGAAGTCTGCTGCCTGTTTCCCTAGTCTATACTCCATTCTCAGTTTTCTTGCTCCTTTCCAAATTTCCATGACTTTGTATTGACTGAAACTGAAATTAAGCAACCAATCATCTGACCAACCTTGCAATTTGAAGTATGCTGCCTATTTCCCTAGTCTATACTCAGGTCTCAGTTTTCTTGCTCCCTTCCCGATTTCCATGACCTTGTATTGACTGGGACTGAAATTAAACAGCCATATCATCTGATCAACCTTGCAATGTGACCAGTTCCATTTGCAACCTTTCCTTAAGCCCATCCGTTTTTATTCTCCTCATTAGTTTTACATCAGCAAATATGGACTTCCAGCAAGCGTGCATGAGCGTGTTAGATAGGAGTGAATGGAGACGAATGATACTTGGGACCTGACGATCTGTTGGAGTGTGAGCAGGGTAATATTTAGTGAAGGGATTCAGGGAAACCGGTTATTTTCATATAGTCAGACTTGAGTCCTGGAAATGGGAAGTACAATGCCTGCACTTTAAAGGAGTGGTTTGGGATATTGGCAGTTTGGAGGGATATGTTGTGTATCTTTATACGTATATGCTTCTAAACTGTTGTATTCTGGGCACCTCTGCAAAAGCAGTGATAATGTGTGAGTGTGGTGAAAGTGTTGAATGATGATGAAAGTATTTTCTTTTTGGGGATTTTCTTTCTTTTTTGGGTCACCCTGCCTTGGTGGGAGACGGCCGACTTGTTGAAGGAAAAAAAAAAAAAAATAAATAAATAAATATATATAGTCGGACTTGAGTCCTGGAAATGGGAAGTACAATGCCTGCACTTTAAAGGAGGGGTTTGGGATATTGGCAGTTTGGAGGGATATGTTGTGTATCTTTATGTGTGTATGCTTCTAGACTGTTGTATTCTGAGCACCTCTGCAAAAACAGTGATAATGTGCGAGTGTGGTGAAAGTGTTGAATGATGATGAAAGTATTTTCTTTTTGGGGATTTTCTTTCTTTTTTGGGTCACCCTGCCTCGGTGGGAGACGGCCGACTTGTTGAAAAAAAAAAAAAAAAAAATATATATATATATATATATATATATATATATATATATATATATATATATATATATATATATATATATATATATATATATATATATATATATATATATATATATCTATCTATCTATCTATCTATCTATGAATCATTCCCATTTGGAATGTCATTCACATAAACCAGAAGCAGTACTAGATTCTAGTGAAACCCCACTAGCTACCTGTTCTCCCACACCACAGCATTAGGGTTAGGATAGTTAATACAGGATCAACTATGCTTTAATAGATATGTGGGCCAATGGGCTGCCAGCAGTAACAGCCTGGTTGAGCAGGGAAGCACAAGATAGGTCGGGCCCAGGGCCAGGCTATGGAAGTAGGAAAACTCAAATCCCATCAAAGATGCATCATGGATGTGAACCAGTGTCTAAAGATCAACTCTTTAGTAACAGAAGCATGATCAATGCACATGACACCAAGGAATAAGAAGAGAATCCGTTAGGTAGAAAAAGACATGCCCTCCACAGGTGAAGACAGAATCACAGAACTTCTCAAGAGTGCTAAGGCTGTCTGAAGTTCAGAAGAAAATATTGGGTAGTGTGAATCATGAAGAGTCCTGGAAACACAAAGAAATCTAATAGCATTTAATGAAAGTGGAAGAAATCTAAATCCAGGACAAAATCCACATTGAGTATATGACCCTTGTTCAAACATGATGGAACTTACCCTGACAATAGCAAGGAAATCAGTGACATAATGAAGCCTCACTATCACTGTGTTTGATAAGCCATTCATCAGGCTAAAGGCTGACAACCTGAATGAATTCTTCATGAACGAAACTTAAAACTCCAACTTCTCCAAATTTTGGAGTTGGAAAAAAAGCCACTGACAGTATGCCTATGCACTGCCCCCAGTCCAACTCATGGTACTCCATTTTTTCAAGAACTGCAAGAAACCCTTAACACGAGTTTTAAATATTCTATGGAAAGGGAGAACAGACATAGAGGTAATCCTACAGTCATTAAAAACAACAGATATAGCCCCATTACACAAACGTGGTAGCAAAGCGACAGAAAAAAAAGTGATAGCACCAATGTCCCACATTATAAAAATCTTTGAAAGAGTTTTAAGAAGCAAGATCACATACTATGGAAACTTGCACACCCGAATGCAGTGGTACAAGGCAGGCTGCTCCTGCCTTGTACCACTACCATACATTGCAACAGTCTTACATGTGTTGGAAGACTTAACAAAATGCAGATGCAGTATACACAGAAATTGCCAAAGTATATAACAACTGAGTTCATGATACAGGTCGACCATCACTAATCTGGCATCAATGTCCCGGGACCTGTAGTGTGCCGGATTAGTGAGTTTGCCGGATTACAGAGTGGTTAGGTTAGAATACACTTAATTAACCTATCAATAGAAACTCTTTCTGCTATATTTTCCTCATTTTCATCACTGCTTTCTCCTCCACTGGCTTGCTGCTGTGGATTTACAACCATCTGCACAATTTCTGAGTCAGTATAATGATGAAATTTGAGTCAGTATAATGATGATATCTGAAATTATGTTAGCCAAAATTAGTGCCAGATTACTGATGGAACCGGATAACTGATTGCCGACCTGTATAAGAATCCCCAAAATGTGGGCAAAAAACATAGCCAGGGGAAAGTGGGCAGATGGGTTCTTAACTTTCTAACAATAGAGTGCGAAGATTTAAAGCAGAGTTAAGTCAGAGGCACCCACAGATAAAAACTGTTCTCAAGGCACGGTACTTGCCCCCATCCTTATCCTCATCCTCACATTAAACGTAGACAGGGAAATAAATCATAGCACCATATCATCCTATCAGATGATACTAGAATTTGCATGAGTGGCAATACATGCAGGACACTGAGGAAAATGCAGAAGGTGCCCAGGTGTGTGGGATAATTGTGAAGGGGGTAGATGATTGGGGGAGGGACAGAATTGTGGTGAGGCAACCAGGTGCCTGGCTGTATGACAAGAGGGTTGTGGTGAGTGTGTGTGGGATATAAAGTTATCTTGAGGGTGTGTGGGATAGAAGGTTGTGTTGAGGGTGTGTGGGATAGATGGTTGTGGTGCGAGTGGCAGGTGTCTAGGTGTGTGGGATAGTTGTTGTGAGGATAGCAGTCTAAACTTTATAAATCTACAAGCACCAAATACAATGACTTGTTGTGAAATGTTTGGAAGAGCACGGAGACTAATACTCACTCCAGCATAAACAAAGCCACACTGACGATGCGTCAAACACTTCCTCCACAACTGCTTCAACCCTCGTATTTTTGTACAATTTCCTTCTTCAATTCTATCATATTTATTATTATTATTATATTATTATTATTAGCAGTAGCAGTAGCACAAATGTTTGATTCTTTGCTGTGTTCAAGAGTAAACACATGATGTCACCTTCCAATACCTGTCCGAATAGCCATTCTAATATGCAGTCATAAATGGGTCGACATTATTTATACTGTAGTTTAATAGCAAATAATGAACAAACAAAACACTCACCACACAGTGGTGGGAGGGCTGGCTGCCAGTTGTGGGGGATCAGAGGGAGGGTAGTAGGGACTCGCAGTGGTGGAGGGAGTGGTATTTAATAACATACATGTTATTAAGCCATAACGTATGTATTTAGTACAATTTACGACGTTTTCATGTATTTTATGATTGTTCATGGTTCGACAAGTTAAGGAAGCAGTATTGTATTATATTTCCCTACAATATATTGGGGCACCAAACATTCGCAATTTTTCAACATTCGCGAGGCTCTTGATCCCCTAACCCTCGTGAATGTTGAGGGAGACCTGTAATGGTTTTTTCCCTTACCTATATATTTCACGTCACTTATGCATGTCAGCAAAAACACTTTATCCACAAATCTCATTTTTATTCTAAAACCATTCTGCTTCTCTGCAATAACTCCATCAATCACAATTTTGCCTGTATTTGGTGTACTTAGCATTCTCGTATACAGTGATTCATTCTTTTTTTTGCCTTCACTTTGCAAAATGGAACCACATGTCTTACTGTTCTTAATAATCATGGCCCTAACTGTCTGGGGAGAAAGGGAACATGCAAGATAATTTCCTTGTGGAGTTAATAATCTCAATAGTTATCCTCCTAAAAACAGAGACTGGGCAAGGAATGTGAGGAAAATGCAAAAATACGTATAGAGTAGAGTATTATTAAAATTCTGATCCATGCTTTTGAAAGACTAAACCATAGACAATGAAAAGGATAGTCAAATACCTCAAATCTTTCATCTTCACATCGATATATATATTCTTCGTATTGCGTTTTACGGGAAGTGACAAAAGTGGAATCCTCTGACCAAGAAGGAAAAGACACCCAGGTATCATTGAGAACCTCTTTACAGAGACTGGTTCGGCCAGAGCACTTGGGTTGTGGGTAGGATTTGGGCAGAGCACAGTAAGATGCACCTAGTCTCTTGCATGTTGTATAATCTGCAACAGGAATAAACATTAGGAAGCAACAGACTCAAACTCATCATAAGTCTCTTAAAGTGAATAATATATTGTACTTAGGTAGTGATTTGCAGGATTTTTTTTTTTAAACAAGTCGGCCATCTCCCACCAAAGCAGGGTGACCCAAAAAGAAAGAAAATCCCCAAAATGAAAATACTTTCATCATCAATGCACACAAAAGGCCCTAAAATCTGGAATTCATTACCTGTGAATATAAAAGAAACACTGTCAGTTTAAAAATTCAAGTCTTCTCAAAAATCATTTACTCACCCACAACTAAATAAATACTGAATAATTGTATCTCATATATGTATTTCCTTATTGTATCTCATAAATGTCAACCTGTGACCCAATCAAACTTTGTTACTATTTAACTTCATTAACTAACAGAATACTCCATTCTACTGATTACACAGCAACACAGTAAATGACCATATGACCTGTCTTTGTAATACTCATTTGAACTAAATTGTTATCTGTTTTACAATAATTTTTGTACCACTGAATATATCATTGCTTAGTTAATCTTAAGTTAATTTTAAGCTTGCCCATAATGCTCTGCATAAAAGGGGCTTTGGCATGCTGCACTTCAAAAATTGTATTCCTTGTACTTCTCTGTATCATGTTCAAATTAATTAATTAATAAATAAATAAATAAATCATTCAACACTTTCGCCTCACTCACACATAATCACTGTTTTGGCAGACGTGTTTAGAAGACAATAGTTTACAAGCATATACGTATAAAGATACACGACATATCCCTCCAAACTGCCAATATCCTAAACCCCTCCTTTAAAGTGCAGGCATTGTACTTATTTCCAGGACTCAAGTCCATCTATATAAAATAACTGGTTTACCTGAATCCCTTCACTAAACATTACCCTGCTCACACTACAACAGCTTGTCAGGTCCCAAATACCGTTCGTCTCCATTCACTCCTATCTAACACACTCATGCACGCTTCCTGAAGTCCAAGCCCCTCGCCTACAAACCTCCTTTACCCCCTTGCTCCAACCTTTCCGAGGACGACCCCTACCCCTGCCTTCCTTCCCCTACAGATTTATACGCTCTCCACATCATTCTACTTTGATACATTCTCTCTAAATGACCAAACCACCTCAACAACCCCTCTGACAAATACTTTTATTAACTCCACACCTTCTCCTAATTTCCACACACTGAATTTTCTGCATGATATTCACACCACACATTGCCCTTAAACAAGACATCTCCACTGCCTCCAAATGTCTCCTTGCAGCATTTACAACCCAAGCTTCACACCCATATAAGAGTTGGTACCACTATACTTTCATACATTCCCTTCTTTGCCTCCATAGATACCAGTTTTTGTCTCCACATATACCTCAATGCACCACTTGCCTTTTTTTCTTCATCATTTCTATGATTAACCTTATCCTTCATAAAACCATCCGCTGACACGTCAACTCCAAATATTTGAAAACATTCACTTCTTCCATACTCCTCCCCAATTTGATATCCAATTTTTCTTTATCTAAATCATTTTATACCCTCATCATCTTACTCTTCTCTATGTTCACTTTCAACTTTCTACCTTTACACACACTAGCAAAATCGTCCACTAACCTTTGCAATTTTTCTTTAGAATCTCCCATAAGCACAGCATCATCAGCAAAAAGTAACTGTGTCAATTCCCATTTTGTATTTGATTCCCCATAATTTAATCCCACTCCTTTACCGAACACCCTTGCATTTACTTCTTTTACAACCCCATCTATAAATATATTAAACAACCATGGTGACATTACACATCCCTGTCTAAGACCTACTTTTACCGAAAAGTAGTCTCCCTCTCTTCTACACACCCTAACCTGAGCCTCACTATCCTCATAAAATCTCTTTACAACATTTAGTAACTTGCTAGCTATTCCATATACTAGCAACATCTGCCACATTGTTCCCCTATCCACTATCATATGCCTTTTCTAAACCCATAAATGCAATGAAAACTTCCCTACCTTTATCTAAGTACTGATCACATATATGCTTCAATGTAAACACTTGATCTACACATCCCCTACCCACTCTAAAACCACCTGGCTCATCTGCAATTCTACATTCTGTCTTACTTCTAATTCTTTCAATAATAACCCTACCGTACACTTTTCCTGGTATACTTAGTAAACTTATTCCTCTATTTTTTACAATCTCTCGTCCCCATTCCCTTTATATAAAGGAACTATACGTGCTATGTGCCAATCCCTAGGTACCTTACCCTCTTTCATACATTTATTAAACAAAAATACCAACCACTCCAACACTACATCCCCCCTTGCTCTTAACATTTCTGTCATGATCCCATCAGTTCCAGCTGCTTTACCCCCTTTCATTCTATGTAATGCCTCACGCACCACCCTCACACTCACGTCCTGCTCTTCTTCACTCCTAAAAGATGGTATTCCTCCCTGGCCAATGCATGAAATTACCGCCTCCCTTTCTTAGTCGACCTTTAAAAGTTCTTCAAAATATTCCCTCCATCTCCCCATTTACTAACTCTCCTACTCTGTTTTTAACTGACAAATCCATTTGTTCCCTAGGCTTTCTTAACTTGTTTAACTCACTCAAAATTTTTTTCTTATTTTCATTAAAATTTCTTGACAGTACCTCTCCCACTCTATTATCTGCTCTCCTTTTACACTCTCACCACTCTCTTCACCATTCTTTTACTCTCCATATATGCTGCTCTTCTTATAATACTTCTGCTTTGTAAAAACCTCTCATAAGCTACCTTTTTCTCTTTTATCACACCCTTTACTTCATCATTCCACCAATCACTCCTCTTTCCTCCTGCACCCACCCTCCTATAACCACAAACTTCTGCCCCACATTCTAATACTGCGTTTTTAAAACTATTCCAACCCTCTTCAACCCCCCTACTATTCATACTTGCACTATCCCATCTTTCTGCCAGTAGCTGCTTGTATCTCACCAGAACTTCCTCCTCCCTTACTTTATACACTTTCACCTCTCTCTTACCTCTTGTTGTCATTTTCCTCTTGTCCCATCTACCTCTTACTGTAACTAGCTACAACTAAATAATGATCCGATATATCAGTTGCCCCTCTATAAACATGTACATCCTGGAGCCTACCCATCAACCTTTTATCCACCAATACATAATCTAACACACTACTTTCATTACGTGCTTAATCATACCTTGCATATTTATTTATCCTCTTTTTCATAAAATATGTATTACTTATTACCAAATGTCTTTCTACACACAGCTCAATTAAAGTCTCCCCATTTTCATTTACCCTTGGCACCCAAATTTACCTACTACTCCCTCCACAACATTTTTACCCACTTCAGCATTTACATCCCCAACCACAAGTACTCTCACACTTGGTTCAAAGCTCTGCACACACTCACTCAACAATTCCCAAAACCTCTCTCTCTCCTCTACACTTCTCTCTTCTTCAGGTTTATATACGCTTACTATAACCCACTTTTCACATCCAACCTTTATTTTACTGCACATAATCCTTGAATTAATACATTTAAACTCCCTCTTTTCCTGCCATAGTTTATCCTTCAACATTATTGCTACTCCTTCTTTAGCTCTAGCTCTATTTGAAACCCCTGACCTAATCCCATTTCTCTCTCTCTATTGAAACTCTCCCACCCCTTTCAGCTTTGTTTCACTTAAAGCCAGGACATCCAACTTCTCATTCATAACATCCACAATCATCTCTCTCGTCTTTCGCACAACATCCACACACATTCAGACATCCCACTTCGACAATTTTCTTATTCTTTTTAGTAATCATTACAGGAAAAGCGGTTACTAGCCCATTGTTCCTGGCATTTTAGTTGACTTTACAACACGCAGGATATGTACACAGATAATAAAGTTATCCATGATAAACATCCTGTCTGTTAAGGATAACTTAATTCAGAATATAGGCATATTAAATATGAAACTATGTATGTCTATGAGAGAAAACTCAGAAGATACATTGTCAGTTAGTATACCATGCTGAATGAATTACTTAAGGTATTTGGGACCTGACGATCTGTTGGAGTGTGAGCAGGGTAATATTTAGTGAAGGGATTCAGGGAAACCGGTTATTTTATATAACCGGACTTGAGTCCTGAAAATGGGAAATACAATGCCTGCACTCTAAAGGAGGGGTTTGGGATATTGGCAGTTTGGAGGGATATATTATGTATTTTTATACGTATATACTTCTAAACTGTTGTATTCTGGGTACCTCTGCAAAAACAGTGATTATGTGTGAGGTGAAAGTGTTGAATGATGATGAAAGTATTTTCTTTTTGGGGATTTTCTTTCTTTTTGGGTCACCCTGCCTCGGTGGGAGATGGCCGACTTGTTGGGGGGGGGGGGACTATAACCCTTTGACTGTCGAGACCCCAAATCCTGAAATCTCTCTCTGGCTCGTAAGACGTATTTATACGACACCGATAGTCAAAGGGTTAATGTACTGTATACTACTAAATGCAATAAGGGTACTGGATGACAACACCTTACCTATTTCCATAGCCAAATCACCACTAATTCTCTCTTGCTTCGCAACTGATGAAGGAATTATATCTGAGCTGCCCAATGCTCCTTCACGATACCCCACAAACTCCTGCAAGAAAATATTGAAGTTGGGTATAGATCATCATCCTCTTTTACAGCTCATAACTTTATATCCTGCATACTTCTCTAGTTATAAAAGAAAATTCAATTAAAAAATTGAAAGAACTGTTAAAATGCTTAGAGGTATACAACTTGGATAATTTTAATCTACAGTGTCTGTGTAATATACAGCATGCCAAATTCTACACATCACACCACTTCCAGTAAAGGAGGAGACATTTTCAATGCAATGTGCAAAACAATGTAGTCCAAAACAATATATAAAAGAGTTACCTATCCTTGACACCATATTAAAGCAGCTTAAATTATTTTCAAATAAGGTAAAACAAGGTAATATCCTCATGCCATAGAAGAACCGCCATTAACAGGACAAAACATATTACAGATACAGTGTGCATGTCATTAACTTTACAACTAACAAACTAATTGTAAACATGCCATTAACGTTACAACTAGCCAACTACCCAGTAATTACAAGTCAATTTAAAAGTTTTGGTTAATTCAATTACCCATTTAATTCTGCAAAAACTAAATGAATTATACTTCGGTATTAGGTTTACTGAATCACATAAGTTTCGATAACTCAAGGTATTCCTTGGAAAGACATTTCTCATCACACAGACAGTTTATCTTTCTTGGCCCTTACCAACATCAACGTGGTGCAGCAGGCAAGTTAGGTAAGGAGGTGCAGGAGCTCCCTTAGCACTCCAAAGCAGGATGTACTTTGAATTCAGGATGTAACTGATCATCCTGAGGGAGCAGCTGCTAATCCCTAAGACCTCCTCCTGGTTTACACCACATACTGTCAGCAAATAACTTGTCTCTATAGTAATAT